>NW_012102232.1:394781-401542 GCF_000951045.1 Mandrillus leucophaeus | reverse complement strand
CTCTCCTCTCTTCTCCTCTCTTCTCCTCTCCTCTCCTCTCTTCTTCTCTCCTCTCCGCTTATCTCCTCTCTTCTCTTTTCTTTTCTCTTGGCAGTTTTTTGATACCTGATATAATTGCTAGGACATGGTATACTTTTAAAAATTATTTTTTTCAAATCATCTCCTCTACTTTTATGGAATAGTAAAACTAATTTATATTATAATCACATGAAGGAGGATGGGAGGACTTTGAGTTGCTTTTGGTTCTTGGCCTTTGACTTGTTGGTAAATCAAATACATAAATGTTGTTGCGAGAGCTACATACATAAGGTATATAAAGTATACATTTTATATGTAACAAGCACTAAATACTTCATTTTTCCTTCTTTTCTTCCTTTTATTTTTCCCATCCAAAATATTTCCCCTGGAACTTATATTATCTCTGATATAAATAAAAATAGGTTCAGCTCACCTTCCGAGACAAGGATTGCAATTGGATGTGTTAAAAAGGATTGTGAAGCTCTGTTTGAGTGCACTGGGAAACAGGGTTATGGACAATTAAGAAAGTTTGCCATGGAAATGCCATGGGGACAGTGGTAACAGGCAAACAAGGTGTTTTCCATCCTTGATGTATGTAGATGACATGTGGCTGTTCAGTTTGTGCAAATGCTCCTGGAAAGATTCCTGTTAAATGCATGGATAAATGCTTAAGGCCTAATTGCAAACTCAAGAATACTTGTTTCATTTTGAAATGATGAAGTTCTGACTGTGTATATAAAGTTGCATTTTTCTTGTTATTGTTTAGACTCATGGTTTTGATAACTAAAATCTTGAAGAAAAAAAGCAAACAAAACCACCAAAATGTGAAATGTTTTCTCGACTTCTTTAGTTCCTGAAAAATCAAATGGATAATTCTTTTGAAACTCAATTTCAACATAATAAATAAAATGACCTATCACTAAAACCATTGTAGCATTAATTTTTAAAAACATTACATGTACTTTTTTAGGAATGGATTTTTATGACTGGGGCCACTTCCCCTTGACCTGTAGGACTATTTGCAATGAATCTCAATCTTTCACCTTTGTCTGGATAAAAGATTCTCTCCTTCCTGCATTCTTCTTCCTAGAGCTGATCCAAAGGCTAAAGCTAATAAATAAATAGGGATTCTTTTACCAGTCTATACCATGGGCCCCAGCATGAATTAATTGATTCTTTATGGTCAACAGCAGATTTCAGGTGTCTGAGTAATGCTGGCAAAAGCTCTCTCTTTTTTGGGTGAGTGGGGAGGGGAGGAGGGCAGGGAAAAAGAGGAGTATTTAAATTTCCAAAACAGTTAACCTTAATCCTCTTCTATTTTGCCCTAAGCTGGACTGTGTCTGTTGTTTGAGAGTGACAGTATGTGGATATTTTAGTTACTGCCAGGTGAGACTCAATCTTTTTTTGTTCTTTCAGGACGTTGGAGGATCTTTCGCTGTATTGCTCAAATTCCCTCTCAGTTCCCCTACATTTGTTAAACTGAGGCCCAGAGATTATAGCTAAGCCTAGCAACGCATGCTGCTGTAATGCTGATCATTAACTGCCTTGTCCAGATGGTCCGTGCTCTCACTGACAGATATTAAGGCTAAATTGTTCATCTCTAGTGTTTCTTGTAGACTGCCCAATATGTTTACTGTGGTCCATTTACAGGAGTGACATTAAGCGGATCTGATGCTAACATTGTGGCAGTAGCCCTGATGAGAAAAGTGGCAGATGTAGGGAGCAATGTGGAGGATGCAACAAATCACTAAGTTACACCCGAAAGCACCAGCCTTCCGAGGGCAGCTATTTTAGTAATCTGTCAAAGACAGGTAGGAATTCCAGCTTAGTGCTCACTTCATGCTGGCCTGGAGAAGATTAGCAGTGCAGCAACTGACACTTCGAACTACTTTCCTTTAAGTCATGGAAACGACAAGCAAGCAACAAAAAAACACTAGCCTCACACCTACCCCAATGTCATTCTCATATATCAGTCATACTGAGATCAGTTGAGTTTCTGGAGACACACATCATGAGAGACTTAAAACTCACCTGCATGCTGCTTAAAAGTTGCATTTTCCTTTTAAAGTTTTGTGCCAGTGTCCACTTGATCTCCCAACTCTTAGCTTTACATTTCTTCCAGGCCAGCTATCAACTCAGTTAACATCAGTCTTTATTTTCTGGTTCTGGGAGCCATAAATGCTAAAAACAGGAGTAGCTTTCTTCATTTTCTTTTTTTTTTCTTTGAAATAATAGGCAGACACCACGTGAAGGTGTAGAATGGCTAAATAAGATGCAAATCCATATTTTAAGTGGAGATAGACAATCTCTTTAAGAGAAAAAATGTCAGTTTTGTGCAAGGCACTTGGTTTCATGATCTCTTGGATCCAAGAATCCACAACCAAATTCCTCCCATCAAATAACTGATATTAAAACCATTAGGTCTGTTCATCAATTAAATTGTATTCTTTGGAAACTTTACCATGGTTGCACAGTTTCTAGAAAGCCATTAACTACTTGAGAGTCCATTTACAACCATTAATTATAAAGATGTGCAATTTAAATAATTCTGGCTGCCTTTAAAAAGATAGGCTGGGGAGTGCAAGAGGAGAAACAGGAAGATTTGTTAATGACCTCGTGTGACATAGTGGATGAGAAGCGTACAACCCAATGCATTATATGCTGGGGAAAAGGAAAACCACATTTTGACAATATTGTGGTCTTTTATAACATTACCTATAACTTGTAACTTTTTGGATGTCTCGAACTTAAAATATACAAATTTATTTTTCCTTTGGAAACAAAACCACTGCAAAATATTTCAGCCATGCCAGATATATGAAATAATCATGTTTTGCATGTACTACTTTTTAAGACTTAAATATGTTTTTTGGGCAATAAAAATGGGCTTTCCATGTTGAGAAAGAATTATAATTTGAGAGGAAGCAAATCTAGATGTGAAAGCAGCAAGATAATTTTCCTCTAAGGTTTTTAAATTTCTATTCAACCTTGCCCTTTGATTGCAGTGGTGTTGAGAAAGAAATAGAGTTTGGTGTGTGTGCTTCAAGGCCCTGAAATGATCCTCCTTTCTCTGGACTTCAAAGTATAGAAATTATTCCATCCTACTTTTCTACTTCAAACCACACTGTCTGGTAGTCAGACTTTGAACTCTGGGTGAGAATAGAATTAGCCTTCAGGAACTTTGGAGAGATTTATAAAATCAGCAATGAACGTTTCTCTCCTCTCTAAAGACTTTTTGCTGTCATTCCAGATAACATCCCCGGTGGGCTATAATAAGCATACTTAAAAAAAAAAAAAACCTGCTTGGATCTCTACTGTCCCACTTTCTGATTTTGAACAGCAACCCAGGAAACTATTATCTCAAAACTGGTTCTGGTCTTATGTGAAGAAGACAAATATGGGCAGGTTCCTGTAGTCTTCTCCAAAGGTAGGATTAGAATCGAAGAATATAAGAATGAAGAGACATTTGAGAACTTTTCACCCAATTTCATCTTTGTAACTTTACCTGAAAATTTAGATAACATTATTTTCTCCAGTGGTAGGAGGTATACACTTATTTCTGGTGTTTTCTCCTTCTTTTGCATCTTAGAGTGACTGAGGTGCATATATGTTTTCCAGCATATCTTCATCATCAATTTATAGATTTTCTTAAAAGTTGTAAAAAGTTCACCAAAATAGGAGTGTTTGAGGAGATATTTGTTATTAAAAGGAATGTTATAAGCCCTTCTTAGAATTCTAGGCTTCCTAGAGTTGCTCCCAAGCTTCTAGGAGAACATTGAGTCCAATGAGTTTAAAGATAAACTTATGGACATCCTCATCAAGCCCTCTCTTCTTACTTTACCACTGTTCTTGTTGGGTGGTGTCCATATTCAGCACTTGCTCTCACCATCCATATTGAATAGTCACCAAGTCCAATTTAGTCTACTTTCTGTGCATTTTTGGTCTGTCTCCTTTTCGTAAAACCCTCTACAAATTCCTTTAACTTTTTATACCTTGAATGGGCTACTGCGAATAGGTTTCTAATTTGAACAGGACTCCATTACTACGTCACATGCTGTACAGTACCCAGAATGACCCAAATATGTACATTTAATTGTTACTCTGCACTTTGATATTTATTAAGGATTCTCTATTACTTATGGTCTGGGGTCTATAAATGCCAGTATGGTGCATACAAATCCCTTTAAATGAGGTTAACTTTTATTCAACCTCATCTTTCCCCAGTCATTCTTCCGACCTGATACTCCAACTAAGAAACTATACATGGTTACTGCAAAACGTTAAGTCATTTTATTTATCCTATTCTTTGCACATACTCTTTCCTATATGTGGGCAAAGTATTTCATGCACTATGCTGAAGAAAATGTTATTATGACCATTTTAGAAATGAGGATATTGAGGCTTAAAGGCAGTTATGTATCTGTACCATTATTATTATCCTAGTAGTCATTTTAAAAAATCCCTGGTCACCACATGCTTTTGATTTTACTTATAAATATTTCTGTAATCTGCCTTCTTTCTTCTGTTTCTATTCCCATAATCATTCATTTGTTTGATAACTATCTATTAATTATGCACTTAACATGCGTCAGTTACTTACAGGTGATGCAACAGTGCTATCTCAATGTCAGTTGTGTGCTAGAGCTGGCTTGTACAACTGTGAACATCTCTTCCTTGCTTCATGTCCAATGGCATCATTTTGGAGCTTAAGAAATGGCCACAAATCAGGATTTATTTTCCTCAGGAATGCAGGGTGTTGAATATTTACTAGCACATTACTACATCTCATAATCTCTCACCTCTTCTCTCAGAAGAGTCTCTTAGGACTCCAGTTCATGATCACCTCCTAAACAAAAATGACAAGGCTGTGATCTTTCCACGGGATAGATTTGATACGTCTCCTACTTTCTTTCCATTGTTGACAGTTTAAAATCAAAATTCCTTATAGTGGCACATAAGATCCTTCTAGAGATGGTCATCTCTCCATATTCATTTCCTATCATCATTATATTTTACACCTGTCAATGTAAATAGGGCACATATTCAGAAGAAACCCACTTGTTTCTGATCTCCTTCTTTGTGTGCCTACTGCTTCCCGTGCTAAGAATGCCTGTCTGACTTCCTTTCTCTTCTTCCTCCTCCTCCTTCCTCTCTCTCTCTCTTTCTTTACTTCTCTTTTTCCTTCCTTCCTTCCTTCCTTCCTTCCTTCCTTCCTTCCTTCCTTCCTTCCTTCCTTCCTTCCTTCCCTTTCTTCCTTTCCTTTTTATCCCCTTCTGATAAATGCTAGTCCTCAAAATTTAACCAATGCAGTGCTTGGCACAAGGAAGTGTGCACTATATTTTATCAAGGGAAAAAATACTTCTTTAGTATTACTTCCTTTAGTAAGGTTTTCTGGAATCTCTCCCTTTCCCCATTACAGGGAGAGTTAAATGTCTTTTTATTGCATGTCTTTCTTTATCATATGTATGTATTCACAGGCACATATAAAACTATATCATCAATCCATGTATTTATAATTCTGTTTCCTTTGTAGTGCTATAGATCCTTGAGGACCAACATTGAGCTACCTATTTCTGTTACAATTTAAAAAATTGAATATACTTTAGAATGACATACAATTAACTGTGAATCTGTGCAGTGCCTACTATGTACTTCTATTAGCAAGGATAGACCAGGTTATGCTGTGATAATAAATATAGCCTTAAATTTAGTGGCTTTACATGATAAAAGTGTATTTCCCACTTGCACTTAAGTCAGTGCATGTTGGGGCAATTTTCAGGATATCTGTCCTCCATGCAGATTTCCAGGATCTAGTGTGCTTCTACATTTGGAGGAAATCTAATCTGTGGCTTCCAAGGTAGCTCAACAAGGGAGTAGAGAAGTGGAGGAAGTACAAGAGCTCTTGACTTACATACATATCACTTCCTCTCCAGTTCATTGGCCAGATCTAGCTCACTGACTCAAATCTAACTCTGAGGAAGGTTTGGAATTACGACTTTATGTTGTCAATATTTGGTGAGTATTAATAATCTCCACCACAAACATTAAACAATATAATGGGAGGAAAAGGTTGTTATAGAGTGGCAGAGTTGGGGGCAGATTTATGGCAGAAATGAGGCTTACACTGAATTTGACATAATAATAGAATTTAGATAATGAAAGAGAGAAGAGAATGCAGTCATTTATTGACCTAAAATGTGATTAAACTCTAGTTTGGTTGCAGATTATTTCCTTGTTTCTATATAACTTTTAGATTCATAATTTTACTTATGCTATTTGGTTTTTCAAAACAACATTGGAGTATAATGAAAACTCATTTATTTTGTTAGGTTTAGAATTCTCATTAAGATCTCAGCAGGGGTTTATGGTTACTAATCAAAGACTGTTAGAACAGTTTAGGTGACATTAATGCCTAAAAGTTTAGAAAAAAATCATTTTGTGGAAGACCAGTTAGAATAGTCAGGGAAGGTACTGGATCCTCTATACAAATAGGCCAAATGTACATTTTACTAGATGTGATCTTGCACCACAGAGGAAATGTATCTGTCTCCTTGTAGAATCATGACTCTTCACCTCCTCTGATTAAGCTAATTAAGCTTCAGCTAACCCAACAAGACCACTTAAAAAATGGTAACAAATAATGATGCCTCATTCTTGTATTGTACTATGAAATTTGCAAAGTAATTTCATATTCACTATTTATTTTGATCCTTCTTTCCTTCCTTTCCTTTCCTTTCCTTTTT
>NW_012102232.1:383251-394066 GCF_000951045.1 Mandrillus leucophaeus | reverse complement strand
TCACTGCAACCTCTGCCTCCTGGCTTCAAGCGATTCTCGTGCCTCAGCCTCCCAAGTATCTGGGATTACAGGTTTGCACCATCATGCCTGGCTAATTTTTTGTATTTTTAGTAGAGATGGGGTTTCGCCATGTTGGCCCTGCTGGTCTCAAACTCCCGGTCTCAAGTGATCTGCCTGCCTCGGCCTCCCAAAGTGTTGGCATTACAGGCATGAGCCACTGCGCCTGGTCCGGTGTTTTTTCTGTGTCATTTACTGTCTCTTTTATTGCCTTTTTGATGTTGATAAAAATCAAACTGTGTCCTGGTTTAAATTATCAATGAAGAATCACAAGAAAAACTGACTTCTTCAGCATCAAATATTACACTAAAATAAATATGTCTTTGAGTGCTGATCACATCAAAAGCTTGCAACAAAATAGCTAATTGATAGAGGAAAAATAACAGACTGTAAATTTTCCTCAGATGAAATCTTCTCCTTTTATCTTAGAGCTTCTGAAAACAATTTATATAATTGATAATGTATCATAATTGTAAATCTCATAACAAAATCTGCCTGCTTATATATGATATCATTTATTCATTTACTCATTAAATATATATTGATCACATAATATGCTAAGCACTGCAGTAGGCACTGAAGAGTCAATGGAGAACAATATATGGTTTGCACCCTCATAGAAAAGTTACCAGAAAGTGCAGTAATTGCCAAGATGCGGGAAATGCAGGTGATACGGTTTGGCTGCATCCCCATTCAAATCTCAGCTTGAATTGTATCGCCCAGAATTTCCACGTGTTGTGGGAGGGACTCACGGGGAGGTAATTGAATCATGGGGGCCGGTATTTCCTGTGCTATTCTCGTGATTGTGAATAAGTCTCACGAGATCTGATGGGTTTATCAGGGTTTCTGCTTTTGCTTCTTCCTTACTATCTCTTGCTGCCACCATGTAAGAAGTGTGTTTCGCTCTCCGCCATGATTATGAGACCTCCCCAGCCATGTGGAACTGTAAGTCAAATTCAACCTCCTTTTTTTCCCAGTCTCGGGTATGTCTTATCAGAAGCATAAAAACAGACTAATACAGCAGGTGTGGTGAGAGAAAGCAGCAGGGCACACTACAGAGTCCATGAGGGTTAAGGAAGCCTGCCTGGAGGAGGAGCTCTGAGAGGTGGGCAGGAGTTAACTGTGTGATGGGGCTTCATGTGGAGGGTATTATGTCCGTTCTACCTAGAGGCTAGTGATACCTTTGAATTGTTATGTAGTTCAATTCTAATAAATGTGCAGTGTATCATCTAGGTATGAGGTTATTTGTTTGTCTGTTGGAGTTGGGGTCTTGCTCTGTTGCCCAGGCTGCCGTGGTGCCATCATGGTTCACTGCAGCCTTGAACTCCTGGCCTCAAGTGATCCTCCCTCCTCAGTTTCCCAAGGTGCTGGGATTACAGGTGTGAGCTGCCATGCCTAGTCCTAAATATGAGGTTATTAAGAAAAGTGAGTAATATACTTCGAGTAAAGAGGAATCTGAGAGAGCAGTGTTCTCAAATTTTAGTGTGTATCAGGATCACATGGAGACTCGTTAAAATAGATTGCTGGGCCTCACCCCTAGAGTTTTTCTGATTCTATAGATATGGGCTGGGTCCTGAGAATTTGCATATTTCACAGATGATACTAAGAATTTGCCTAGTATCCCAGATGATCCTAATGAAAATTTGCATAGTATCCCAGATGATACTAATGCTGCAGTTCTGGGACTGCATTCTGAGGAGCACCGTGTTAGAGCAAAGGATTAGGATTTGGGTTGATGTGTTAGTGACTTTTACCTATCCCTTTGCCATATGCCCTTAGCATGCATTCCAGAGGCAATGAGTATTTATTACAAAAGTGCTTCATATGGTACTGAATGAACAAGTAAATGAATCTCATTACTTATCCTCCATTGATTATAGTAATTGCATGGATTTACTAGTATTTCAGATTCACAATGATACATAAGCCACAGAGAGATGACTTATCTGAAAAGCTGCAACTGGAAGAATTTACTAGGTTTGCTGGCTTTGTATCCTGACTATATTTTAGGGCAACTGAAAAAAAAATCACTTAAAAATAGAGAAGAGCTCACTTGGATATTTATAACCTGACAGGTTAAAACTAGCACAACATCTGAATGGGAAAATTGTGACTCTTAAAATCTACACAAGCATTTTCTAAGGACTCAATGAACTAATTCATAGGAAATTACACTAAGAAATCTGTAGTTCTGGATAAGAACTCTTACAGCAGGGACAGCTTCCTAAATGGCTCAGGATGCTAAATTATCTACCCCTCTGAAAACAATGTAAACTTGATTAGAGGGAAACTGTGTTTTCCTGATTAAAACCTGCAGAATCTCCCCCTAGGTATCTCCTGGCAACAACCAGAAGCAGATGGAGGGAGGGAAAATAAAAAGTCTTGGCCTTTGCTCAGACCCTGCTGACTTTAGTGCCTTCTCCCCAGATTCTCTTGTTTTAAAGGGCCTAATTGGGCTGGGAGGAGTCAAAGGGAAGGAGCCACCCCCTACTTCATAGAAAGGTGGAATTTTAGTTTCCAGAGTTTTGCTAGTTGCGCAGGGGAGGGAATGTTTGTAGTCCTAGGTTCTAATCTACTTAACTGAGCATAAGCCTTATGGAATGGAATGAGTGCAATTTGGGGGATTATTTTAAAGATAGGAGGGTAAGTCTTTGAAGGACATTGAGATGGTAGAAAATTCTGACAGAGTAAGGATGGGGGCACCGAAGAGGTAAGCTAGATAGGTAAACTAGATAAGATCTAGGAAAAAGTTCCTAGATCCTTTAGTATCACCAGAGAATTGAAAAGCATCATCTCTTTTAATCCCACCCACAATCCTGTGAGATAGGTACTAGTCTCCCTATTTTATACAGGACAATCCTGAAGCCCTGAGACTCAGCAGAGCAGGTAAGTAGCGAAGCTGGGATGGGACTGTAGGTCATTTGACTCCAACACTGAGTCTCATTTCAACATGAGCCCATCTTTTCAGGAAAAGGCAGGCATGACAATTGTACAACTCAAGGGGGATGGTTATGGGAGAGAGAATATGGATAGATAAAATACTGTAAGAAAGTACAGCAATTTTCATGATAGCCAGGCCCTATTATTTAAACCAGAAAACAAACAAACAAACAAAACTAAACTATTTCTACACAAGACCTTTCTCGTGCGGGTCTCTAGGAAACTTCTCTTCAGTTATTTCCTCTGCTTCAGCTGCACATTTTATATTAACATGCTGAACCTGTTAATTATTCCAGAGGCCCAAACGTAAGTGATCATTTCCCCATCTGTTACTGATTTTCTGACAGTCATAACTGAGCCCTGCTGGAAGCCACCAATGAGCTACCACATTCAAGTGTGGCACCTCTTGTCTTCCTACATTACCTTTTAGTATTGCTCTTTTGGGATGGCCTTTTGGGATTTTCCCTGACCTTCTAACAAAATCTTATTCTTAGTTCATGTCTGGTGCAGAGTGACAAGACCGCTTAGGATGACCAGTTTTTAGGGCAAAATTACGAACAATGTAATAAAACTGTGAGATGACCCTTCCTCATTAACTACTTCTTCTCTTACCCTCTCTGCCTTTGAGCCTGTTTGAAAACAAATGTTTTTCCTTTGTTCTGTCTTCCTTATTACCTTGCATCCTACACACAATTATGCCTTAAAGAATAAAAATCTATGACATGTTTCTGAGGGAGCATCTCCCTTCAACAATTAACCTTCTAACTCAGGAAGGCTCTTATTACTGAGACCAGCTTCCATATCACTAGTTTTAAAAACCATTTTTAAAAGGGTATCACCGTAATATACAGCATGGAGCCATGTGCATAAACTTGTAAATCATTTTTGTAAATAGCTATTTACTGAGGGTGAGCAGCAATTTGTGATGGGTGGGAGGCAAAGAATGAGATCTCATCATTTAACGGTGAGGTACACGTACTTCTCAATTATCTGTGCTAATAGGGACAGTGATAACAAGGGTAATGGAGACCATGAGAAATCCATGGTGGAATGTAAATCAGTCTTTTTGCTTCTTATTAGTAAGTAGTAAAGGGAACATTTTGCTAGATTGAAATGCCAGATTGTTTGTAGATTTCAATTACGAAGCTATTCCAGTGCCCATTTTTTTCCTCAATGACTAAAAGTTGGATACTTAAAAATATACAGATAAGGACCTTGTTGCATGTTGAAAATAAAAGCACTTTAATCAAACTGTCTATGAATATGTAATATCCAAACACTGGCCTGATTTTTCCCTCCATCGAATTGAATAAATGTTGGCATTTTGTGAACAAAGTAAATCACTTACTAAAATTACCAGGTCATTTACTAGATAAAATTCTGTGGTGTCATCCACAAGTGAAATGAATTAATACTTCTCTCAAACTGTTGTGAGGAACCAGAGCCAAGTTGGTAGCTGCCGGTGGTAGGATATTCACCTGTAGATGGTGCTTTTCCTGTGTTTGTCAAGAATTTCCAATAAAGGACTCAAAATCTTCCAGATAAAACCTCTCCATGCTGCTAATTTTTGCTTTTTATATACAAAAGTAGGACTTTATTGGTTAGCACAGGTATTTTTCCATATCACCTAGGAAAATGTTTTAAAATCAGCAATTTAAAATCAGAACAATAAAATAAAAACAAAGAGCAAGTGAGTCTCCTACCCAGTAACACTTCTGCCTTGTGCTCCACTCATACTTATTTAACTAAACACAACTATTTTTGAGTTGCGAGTCCAAATCCCTTTTACTTCTGAGTCCAGAGGTTTAAAGTTTCACTCATGCAACTTGCCAGAAGGTAGCCTCCAACAACTTTACATTTTAGAAGCCTTGATGCGTCCCTTGAAAAATCCCATGCATTACAAGGCTCTTGTGTTAACTCCAGCCTCTTCCCTCCGGCAGCAGCGGATCTGTAATTAGGAGCTTACCCCACACCTAAGCTAACACCTTTTCGGAGCACTGTCTTTTGCTAGTTCCAGCAAGGTGTCTCATTTGTTATGTCTTTTTTGCCAGTCACATCACTAAATTTTTCTCTCTTCCGAGCCAGAACAGAAAGATCGGGGGGCAGGGTGGAGGGGGGGCGGTGTGGTAGTAGAAGGCAGCCGCCTATCCCTCTGAGCAGACCAACACTCTCAAGTGTTTTGAATGTTTTTTAGTAAAATTTCTGGAGTGGCAGAGATACCATATTAGCTTCATTTTCTTCTTTGCTATTTTTCTTTCAGGTTTCTCTCACTTTTATATTCCCACGAATGACTTAATTAACACAACCAGTTTTCTCTCCTGACACTAGAATTCCCAGGAGTGTTTAATATTCACCCAGAATTGTAACTCTTTGGTTAATAAAAGCTTTTCTTAACAGTTCATTCTACAAATGTTTCCTGAGTACCTACCAGCGCTAGGCACACTTACATAGACTCGACCGCAGGTAGATTCATGGTGCAATAAACATGTGAGCCACTAACCATATATGGTGACTGAGCCCCTGAAATATGTCTAGTGTGAATTGAGATGTGTCATAAATGTAAGTACACAGTGGAGTTCAAAGAATTTAGAACAAAAAAACCTCACTAATAATTTTTTTATATCGATTACATGGTGAAATATTTTTGATATGTGGGGTTACATAAAATATATTGATTAATTTCACCTATTTAAAATTTTTTTAATGTGGCTGTTAGAAAATGTAAAATTATGTATGCAACTTGGATTTGTGACTTGCATTATATTTCTACTGCTTAGCATGGACATAGACAGCAGCCATGGCACAGTGAGAGCAATGGATAGGATGCTTTGAAGGGAGCTGTTGAGTAACCTATTCTGGTCTGGACAAAACAGGAAAGATTATCTGGGGAAGATTCACTTTGCAGGCATCTCAGAAGACAAGGAAAAGTTACTCAGGTGGAGGAATAGAGCTGGTATGTTCCACGTGGCAGAAACAATCAACAGAAAGACAAAGTTTAAGGTGGTTAGAGCTCAGGGTATGGGCTGGGGATTGGAAGATGGTAATTTTACATTATTGAAACGGATACTGCTATGGTTTGGCTCTGTGTCCCCACCCAAATATCATCTTGAATCGTACTCCCATAATTCCCATATGTTGTGGGAGGGACCCTGTGGGAGATCATTTGAATCATGGAAGTGGTTTCCCCCATACTGTTCTCATGGTATGAATAAGTCTCATGAGATCTGATGGTTTTATCAGGGCTTTCCACTTTTGCATCCTCATTTTCACCTGCCGCCACCATGTAAGAAATGCCTTTCTTTCTCTGCCATGATTCTGAGGCCTCCTCAGCCATGTGGAACTGTAAGTCCAATTAAACCTCTTTTTCTTCCCAGTCTCGGGTATGTCTCTATCAGCAGTGTGAAAACAGATGAATATAGTAAATTGGTACGAGTAGAGTGGGGTGTTGCTGAAAAGATACCCAAAAATGTGGAAGCAACTTTGGAACTGGGTAATAGGCAGAGATTGGAACAGTTTGAAGGTCTCGTAAGAAGACAGGAAAATGTTGGAGAGTTTAGAACTTCCTAGAGACATATTGAATGCCTTTGCCCGAAATGCTAATAGTGATATGGACAATAAAATCCAGGCTGAGGTGATCTCAGATAGAGATGAGAAACTTGTTGGGAACTGGAGTAAAGGTGACTTATGTTTTAGCAAATAGACTGGTGGCATTTTGCCCCTTCCCTAGAGATTTGTGGAACTTTGAACTTAAGATGAGTTAGGGTATCTGGTAGATGAAATTTCTAAGCAGCAAAGCATTCAAGAGGTGACTTCGGTACTATTAAAGGCATTCAGTTTTATAAGGGAAGCAGAAGATAAAAGTTTGGAAAATTTGCAGCCTGACTATGCAATAGAAAAGAGAAACCCATTTTCTGGGAAGAAATTTAAGCTGGCTGCAGAAATTTGCTTAAGTAGCAAGGAGCCTAATGTTAATCTTCAAGACCCTGGGGAAAATGTCTCCAGGCCATGTCAGAGACCTTCACAGCAGCCCCTCCCATTATAGGCCCCAGGGCCTTGGAGGAAAAAATGGTTTCTTGGGCCTGGCCCAGGGTCCCTGTGCTGTGTGCAGCCAAGGGGCTTGGTGCCCTGTGTCCCAGCTGCTCCAGCTGTGGCTGAAAGGGGCCAAAGTACAGCTTGGGCTGTGGCTTTAGAGGGTGGAAACCCCAAGCCTTGGCAGTTTCCATGTGGTGTTGAGCCTGCAGGTACATGGAAGTCAAGAATTGAGGTTTGGTAACCTCTGTCTAGATTTCAGAAGATGTATGGAAACACCTGGATGCCCAGGCAAAAGTTTGCTGCAGGGTCGGGGCCCTCATGGAGAACCTCTGCTAGGGCAGTATAGAAGGGAAATGTGGGATTGGAGCCCCCCCACAGAGACCCTACTAGAGCACTGCCTAGTGGGGCTGTGAGAAGAGGGCCACTGTCCTCCATACCCCAGAATGGTGCATCTACCAACAGCTTGCACCATGTATTTGGAAAAGCTGCAGACACTCAATGCCAGCTGTGAAAGAAGCCAGGAGGGAGGCTGTATCCTGCAAAGCCACAGGGGGAGAGCTGCCCAAGACCATGGGAACCCATCTCTTGCATCAGCATGACCTGGACGTGAGACCTGGAGTCAAAGGAAATCATTTTCGAGCTTTAAAATTTGACTGCCCTGCTGGATTTCGGACTTTCATGAGCTCTGTAACCCCTTTGTTTGGGCCAATTTCTTCCATTTGGAACAGCTGTATTTACCCAATACATGTACCCCCATTGTATCTAGTAAGTAACCGGCTTGCTTTTGATTTTTAAAGGCTCGTAGGCTGAAGGGACTTGCCTTCTCTCTCTGAGACTCTGGACTGTGGACTTTTGGGGTAATGGGGAAATGAGTTATGACTTTGGGGGATTGTCCGTAAGGCATGATTGGTTTTGAAATGTGAGGACATGAAATTTGGAGGGGCCAGAGGTGCAATGCTATGGTTTGTCTCTGTGTTCCCACCCAAATCTCATATTGAATTATACTCCCATAATTCCCTTGTGTTGTGGGAGGGACTCTGTGGAGATAATTTGAATCATGGGGGTGGTTTCCTCCATATTGTTCTCGTGGTATCTGTCTCACGTGATCTGATGGTTTTATCAGGGCTTTCCACTTTTGCATCCTTATTTTCTTTTGCTGCTGCCATGTAAGAAATGCCTTTCACCCTCTGTCATGATTCTGAGGCCTCCTCAGCCATGTGGAACTGTAAGTCCAATTAAACCTCTTTTTCTTCCCAGTCTCAGGTATGTCTTTATCAGCAGCATGAAAACAGACTAATGCAGATACTTTTAGAAGAATTTATTAATCCAAAATGTTTCTTTATGTTCAGATTAGAATTTCTTCTGTGGTGTAGAAAGAACTAATGATACTGAAGAAGAAGCAGAAGCTCACTCTATTCAATCTTGAGAATTTCCAAAAGTATGAGAGAAGCCGAGACTTTGAGGGGTTTGAAGAAGACGGTGGCATGCTGCTTCCAAGGGCAGCTGCCCACAGTGGTCCAACATCTCAGGAAGGCAATGGGGATGGAGTTCTGTAAGAGGACAGTGAGACAGATGGTTAGGAGGGTAAAGGTATAAGGACTTAATAAGGGCTGGAGTAGGGCTTAGGATTCCATAGAACATGGGCAACTCTCACAGGGGCAATGACCAGGACCATGCATTAGTAATGGCTGTGGGTACACATGTGATGCTCTAGGTCCCTGTGGGACTCACTACCTTGCTGGCCACCAGCTTTGTAAACAGACCTGACTAGTCAGGCTCCAGCAGGGACCAGTGAAGTTCTAGTTACCACTCTCCCTATCCCCTAATATGCTTTGGTGCCATCTTGAACGGAAATAGGAGAAGAAGAAGGGAAGGGGTGGAAAACTAAAAGCCTAAGATTTACCCTAAAGGGATTGCTTTGTGGTACCATAAACTGGGGCATTAAAAGTTTATTCTCAGACTCTGCTATCCAGCAACTCGTAAGGATACTCAAATGCATTATGAGAAAGAAAGAAGCTACAGTTTCTTTGGATGTGAAGATGGTTAAAGGCTTCTCCCAAGGAAATAAAGCTGCTTCTTTCTAAGCAGAAGTTGGGGAGAATAGCTTCTGCAAAATTATTTTACTTTTATTAGAGAACAATGAAAATATGCCATATAAATGTATATATGTATATTGTTATATACTTAAAAGTATATGTATTGTTTGAAGAGATAAGTTAACTTAAACACATAGAAGAGAAAATATTAGTGGGACTGAAATTATGAAGGGAACAGTAAATTTATGGAGCATAAATAGCATATACAATTGTTATTAGATTGCTGTTCACTGCCTTAAAGTTTATGTTACTTTGGACAGAATTTCTTCTAAAATGTAACATTACCCAATGTGGGGTGGGGTGGGACAGGGGGACAGAAAGGAGAAAGGTTATTTTTCTGTCTCTTAGACTTACGTATGGTTTTTTTGTTTCTGAGGCTTCAAAATTTGAGGTAACAAAGAAAATTGCTGCCAGTAAACAGTGTTATCAAGATGTCAAGGGGAGGAGAGTGGGCACAGTATGGACACCTTTCCATGTCACAGGGGTTTTAATGGTTCCTCCTGGGTTTTAGGGAACTGGCACGTGGTGGTGGATATGCTGTTGTTGTTTGGAGTTCCTTCAGATGAGGGTGCCCTCCCATTGGCCAGTTTCTCCTTTGATTCAGAAGTCAATTTTAGTACCCTTCCATTTCATTTCTTTTTCTTTTCTTTTTCTTTTTTTTTTTAAGGAGTCTCACCCTGTCACCTGGGCTGCAGTGCAATGGTGCGATCTCGGCTCACTGCAACCTCTGCCTCCCAGGTTCAAGTGATTCTTCTGCCTCAGCCACCTGAGTAGCTGGGACTACAGGCATGCACCACCACACTGGGCTAATTTTTGTACTTTTAGTAGAGACAGGATTTCGCCATGTTGGCCAGGTTAGTCTTGAACTTCTGACCTCTGGTGATCCACCCATCTCAGCCTCCCTAAGTGTTGGGATTACTGGCATGAGTCACCATGCCTGGCCCCATTTATTATTTTACTTCACTTAATCCAAATGGGTATTTGGTTAGTTGCAACCAAAAAACTCCTGACTAATGCCTGGGATACTTAATAACAAAACCAAATATACTTTCAAGTATTTTGGAAGCATAGATTTACATATATGCAATGCAACTGACACATATGTGGTGGTCAATAATGCTTAGGATGGTGGTATTATAAAGACAGTGCTATCATGAATTAGTCCCAAACTTCAAGTTATTAAATAAATGTAAGCACAATGAAAACATTTTAGTTTTATTATTCAAACATTACATTCCAAGACTGCCAATGAACTTGGATGATAAGAATCTGAGATTTTATTTAGCTTTGTCCTCTGCTAATATCTTTATTCTGAACAGCAGCATCTTAATCTCAGTGATTTCAGCTGCTGCTTTGTTCCTTCTTTCGTGTCCCTATATGTGAAAGGCAGGGATGGAGATTGCGGGATCACGTATGAATGTCTTTGATTAAATAAGGGTTTTGAAGTGAAATCTCAGATGTGGTTCAATTTAGATGATCACCTAACATGTCCTTAGGAAACATGTCACTAATTTGAAGTATAAGAATTCTAGCCGGGCGGGGTGGCTCACGCCTGTAATCCCAGCACTTTGGGAGGCCGAGGCGGGTGGATCATGAGGTCAGGAGATCGAGACCATCCTGGCTAACAAGATGAAACCCCGTCTCTACTAAAAATGCAAAAAATTAGCCGGACGTGGTGGTGGGGGCCTGT
>NW_012102232.1:287501-382956 GCF_000951045.1 Mandrillus leucophaeus | reverse complement strand
CATTTTCTCTCTTATTTGTGCTATCCTTCATTTAGTCATTAAAAAAATTATACTACAGATATTTGTATGTCTACCAAGGGACAGGTTGGGATAGGCGATGGATGCAGCTGACCAGGCAGTCTGTTGTGGGGACCATCATCTTCTCTCTATCCTTCCTTCATATGTATACTCTCTTCTATGCTCCTCCAACGTGTGTTGCTCGTTGTTCTGGAACAATCCATGCCTTCCAATTAGGACTATTAACTTCCAGTTAGTACTGTTAACACATTGGTTCTCAATTTTCAACAAGCATAATTTTATACATTTTAATTTCTAGATAACTGGACAATTCATATCCACATAAAATTAGTGGTATGTAATGGTTCTTTTTAGAAAGATCACCTTGTTCTCTGTTACCGAATAGCTATTATAATACACTATTTGGAATCCCAAATTACTTACATTGCTCCCAACAAAATCTTAGATTTTATCATCCTGCTTTTGAAAGTGTCCATGTGACACTGATTCAAATGTGTGAAATTAGTAGTTGAAAATTTATAGTGATAACAGGCTCTAATGATCAAAAGGTCCAAATATCTTCAGGGATTTCAGTGAGTAAACCACACACACAGCAAATTATTATTTCAGCAATGCATTCTGAAGAATTGCACATTCTGATCAGAGTTGGTCTTGGTAACTGTATGTTTCCAAGTTAATAAAACATCTTAATGTTTACAACTAGTGTTTCACTGAAGTTTTCTGCCAAAATATCCAGAAATAACAGAAAATTCATTTTTATAATGGATGAATTTAGGAATATTGGCTCTTTCCCCTTCTCATCTTTACTTTTTTGCAAGATAAAGGATTGTCTTAAAACTTCTGGTTACACTTATGGCAAGGTATTAATACATACATTTAAATTAACAGCTATCATTAGAGGTTTGCCAGATAATCAAAGGTAGATAAGATTTTCAAGAAACTGAATGAGCAGAAAGTTATGATCCTCAATTATCTTTAAAAGCTTTGACGAAAACCTCAATTGACTAAAAGGGAAAATGTTCTAACTGCATGTCAATTACACTATCACTATAGTACATATTGTAAAGGTGGTATGTGATATGTAAGTGGTAAAGAAATTAGGTGTGTTGCTGAGTTGCAATTAATATGGAAAGTTTTACATTTAAGATATGGAACTAATAATCTACCTTCTACCCCAATTAGAAGATTTCAAAGCATAAATATGATTCTAAAACTATTGCCTAAACAAGAAATAGCCAATTCATTGAAAATCCACGTCAATCTGAATCTGATTATTTACTATATGTATATGATACCAAATGGTGGATTGATTTCTACAATTTCTGCACTTCCACACATCATGGGAATAGACATATTTATCCATTTGGATTTTTAAACTAATGAGAACATATTTAATTCAATAAGCACAGAAAAATGTTTTTGCAATTAAAAAGCTCATAGGGCAACAAGGCTATTCACTTCAGAATACCGCCCCCATGTATTTTCTAAAATCCTGAGGACCGTTCATGGGAAACATTTTAATAAAAACCAAAAACTATGTTATCATTATGTTTAATTCCATTAATGTGCAGTCACTCATTCAATAAACATAAATACAGTGCCTGGTATGGGTGCCTTGTATTAAATAGTTGTGATTGATATAAAAATGAGTAAGATATGGTACCTGCTCTCTCAGGGTTTAAAACATAATAGATACAATAAATAAACAAAAATAATAGTACACTACAATGTTTTTGTTTACTACTATATTCCTAGAACCCAACCCACTGTTTGAGATTCAGTAAATACTTGTGCAATAGAATTGGTGCTATGAAAGAGAGCTGCCTAAAATTTTGTGGCCAAACTGCATGGAAATATTTGGGTAAGAGTGTAAAGAGTTGCTCTTGAAGGATGTATGGAGGTTTGCCAAAAATTTAAGGAAAAGGGGTGCTTCCAAAACACAGAACAGAATTGCAATGATACAAAATGATTTAAAAAGTTTGTATTCTTGCAGAAAAATGGAGATGGATTTATGAAGCTGCAATTAGACCACGTGGGTGGAAACAATCATAGATGTTGCTGGTAAAATATGGTAAATCCATGTCCCATTTGGAGAAGCTTATCCACTATTCTTTGGAATGTGGAAAGCCATAGTAGACTCTAAAAATGAGAGTCATAACAGATTTGTGAACTTTGGAAGCTCTGTGGGTATGGGCTGGAGGTAGAAGATTGGGGTCAGGAAGAGGATAGGGAATTTTTTGGGAGATTAGGATTGTACTAAAGCAGTGACATGGAAAATTGTGGTGGGGGGAAGCAGGGACATAAATTAGTGGGGAGGATAGACAGTTTTGAGTGATGTGATTTGGCGACCGATTAAATACAGGGTGCAGGGGAGGAGAGTGGAATATACCCCTGTGGTTTTTCTTGGGTAAATATTCATCTCTGATAGTCTTTGAAAGAATTTCTTATGTAGCAGAGGCCCCTTCATGCATCCTTGAGCACAGCTACATAAAATAAATTGGATTAAATGGAACCTATTTTACAATTCAACCTCATATTTGTTGGTGTTAAAAAATGAATTTGACAGGGCACTTTCAACTAAGGACTGATGAGTCATAAATCATCAAGCAATAACCTTAGGACCTCAGCAAATTTCTCACCCTTCTTCAGCACCTGCTAGAATCCAGGCTAACATCAAAAGCTTTTTAGGGTTAAAACAGATAGCAACCCCTTGTATACTATAAACACACAAATGCAATGGTATCTTTCAAAGTAATTGTATTGGGATCTTCAAGGGCAACAATCATTTTTTTTTTTCCTCTGAGGAGTAGCAGGCACTTATTTCTGTGATTTAGCACATAGTAGAAGTTCAACAAATATTTAATGTGTGCATGTTGATTGTATCTTTGAAGAGCAGAAGCCCCTTTAAATGACCTTCCCTTGACCGACCTACTGGATTAAATGACATTCTTCATTCCTTCTTGGAGCATACTATCGCCCAAAGGACTCCGTGAGTGCTATGCCTAGTAGACTGCTCTATTTAAGGGTAAGACCATTACCAAAAGTTAGCTGGGCTTGGTCCTAAACCTGTTAATGTTATTTGAACTGGTTATGGTGGTTTTGCAAGTTAATTGCATTTTACTCATAAAATATAAGGATAGAATGGAAGGGAGTTGATCGTTTTGAAAAACGTTTTTGAAATATTTGGTAGAGGTGAGTTACTAACAATTGCTGTTCAAATAGATGTATAAATAAATATTAAAATCTGGAACATTTACTTTAAAAACCTGTACTTTGCTAGTGTGTTCTTTCTCCACTTTAAAGAAAACAAAACTAGACATCATAGATGGTACACTCTGAAAGACAACAGGGAAATCCCATCAGTTGTAATAAATACATTCAATATTGCTTTGGGCTGACATCAAAATAATAGCAAAATATACCTTTATTTGCTTTTAAGTTAAATAAATGCTTATGGAAAATGTGCATCTAAAACTTCCCTGTGCTAACCAATTTCATTTTTGTATAATTTATCAAATACTAGTTTCAGTAAGTTGGATAAGATGTCAATACTGTTTTTTTTTCTTGAAAGCAGCATATATTAGCGGAGTCTGTGTCAGCATTTAAACAGAGGCATGGACATTCCTGTCTCCTTAACAACCTGTTCAAACACACCATTGGGTTCTAGCCTTTTACATCCTGGTGCTGGATAGAGACATTAATTTTCTCATAAGGTCATTTCATTGCATGTTTACAGTTGTCTTCACATGATAAGCCATTCCTATCAGAGAAACAAAACATTAGGAAGGCATTTTTGAAGACATCTTAGAATATCAACTAAGCCATAATTTGAAACAGTCATCAACTAGGTTCACACCATTGTTTCATAATGTTACACACTGATGAACAACTACATTCCACTGAACACTAGAATATTTCTCATTTTGTTTTTGAGAAATGATCAGAACCAGAAATAAATATTTTTTCAGGACTGATTTGGCATTTAAATAGGAGGTTGCATGCCAAGAAAAGGCTCCTTGGATATGTAAGGAATGCTGTCTCTATTATGAGCTGTGGGGAATTCTTTCCACAGCTGTGTCGGATAGCTTTTAGGGTAACTCTATGGACATACCCTGTATTATTCCCTCCTCTTGAATGTGGGTGGGACTTATGACTTGGTTTTAACCAATAGAATATGGCAAAGATGATGGGATGTTACTCCCATAATTAGGTTAGTTTGTCTGTCTACCTACCTATGTGCATATACAGCTCTGTCTTGTTAGCATGCACTTGAGAGACTCTTCCAATAACCTCAAAGAAACAAGCTGCTATGATATAAATTGCCCATGAAGAGCATCACATAACAGGAAAATATGGGTGGTCTCTAAAAACTGAGGGCCTCAGTCCTATACCTGCAAGGAGCTGAATTCTGAATTCTGCCAACAATCATATACAGTTAGAAGAAGAACCTGAGTTCAAGATGAGAATGTGGGTGGCTGACACCTTGATTGCAGCCTTGAACAGAGGAACTAGTGAGTTGTGCCCAGATTTCTGAGCCACAGAGACTATGAGATGATGAATCTGTGTTGTTTTAAATTGCAGAGTTTGTAGTACTTTGTTACACAATAGTAGAAAACAAATACAGTAGGATCAGTGGGCCTTTTCTTTTGGTTTTCTTTCTTTCTTCCTCTTTCCTGATGCTACTTCTCCTACTAGCACTTAACATTAGTTTTATTTTCACCGGACCTGTTTGGAGATCCAGATAACTATACCCCAGCAAGTCCCCTCAACCCACCACCTCATAGTAAACCAGAGTGATACTTTTTATTTGCCTATGCAATCTTACACTCTATCCCCCCAAAAGTAGGAGGCATAACTGCAAATTTTGTGAATGCATTGAATGTAAAAGTTTCTTCCAATAGGTATTTCTAAAATACCTGTTAATATATTGTCCCATTTTCTCTGTATTTATCTGTGAAAGATGTTTCTGAGTGTCTTCTGTTTCTGGTAGGTCTTCCTAATTTACTAAAATTGATTTAGACGTACATATGTTATTTATTTTTAAAGAATAAAGGAAATCAAATTTGTAGGAAAATAAAAATATGTGTTCTTACTGGATTTATTAGATCAAGAGAAGAAGCTTTGTAGATGTTTTAGAAAAACAGAATCATGAGTGATCACATTCTGTCGATTCCTTTGGAAATATATCCAGTACACTCCTGCCTCTTTTACTTTCTCCCCCTTATCTTTTTCTCCTTCCACTTTTTTCCCCTCTCCTCAGTCTACCATAGTTCATTCCTTCTACCAGCGTTAGCTGGCAGATCCATCCTGTGCACAGTGACATAGAGCGTTTTCTTATGGAAATACAATCCACAAAGTGAAAGTTTTCTTTGATTGTTCATACCTGCATGTGTGTTTTCCACCTCCTCAGGAAGTTTTGGAAACTTCAGAGGCAGAGGAGGGCAAAAGACCAATTTTATCTAAAAGTTCTGTTGACCACAGCACAGTCACTCTTGAGTCTGTCTGTAGGGTTACCACTGATCTTGTGGAAGGTCTTCAGATGGAGTAAATAGATAATATTCTTGCCCTTAATGCCCACAGTTCTTTTCAAACATACATGCTGAGTTTCTGACATTATTTTATGTTTTTATAGTTGCTCTGGAAAAGCAACACAATGCTGATTGCTAATTGGATTCTGAATAAAGCATGTTTGTATGTACGTGAATTTGCCCACATGGTCACCTTTAACGTTAACGGGAGGGTAGAAGATTGACTTCGTGTCGTGTGCTGAAAGGTTTTCACTTTCCAGATGCCTTAGAAAGTGAAGGAGAGCACTTATGTCATTTTCATGCCAACCAAAAGTAAAATGTTTTTTACTTAATGATGAGAAATATTTCCCAGCTCTACCCACGTGGAGGGGAGTGAAAAATGGCTCATCCACTTTCAATCAAGTTATCTGCATGTCAATAATGAAAGCAGATCTTTTAAACAACAACCAAAAAAAAAGTAGAATAATGTTTTGATTTATGTGTTGAAGACCCATCAGAAATTATCTCTTTGGACAAACAGAGAAAGCAAAGGAAAGGAAAATATTTAAAATAAGATATAGAGGGAGATTCTTCAGTCTGTCTAAATGAAGAGCAAGCGTTGCAGGAAGATACACATTAATCAAGTAATTAACCTTTCAATAGTGTTATTTATTTTGGAGAGCAATTTTGCCACCCCAAGAATTATGGCCAGACATTTATTTTACCAGATTAAAAAAAATAATGTATGTTAACTCTTTAATGGTTTAAAGAGTGCATGTCATCTAAGTGGCTGACAGATTGCTGTGTAACTAGAGCCGAGGAACCAGTGTGCGGGAATAGGCTGTCACTCAAGCAGATGTCATCTTTGCAGAAGCTCAGAACACGTCTTTTTATTATTGAAGAGCATTGTCATGTTGGCAGATTCAGGGACAGAGTCTGAAATAAAAAATCTTCATGCAAGGAGAAGTATGTCATCCCCCAGATCTGCTTAATGCTTTTTCTCCCAAGACTGAAGGCCTTCAAGGTCATTGCTGGTCATTAGACTCAATTAAAAATTAGGAACAGAAAATTGATCTTCGCCTACCTCCAAATGCATCTGCATTAGGTGGCACATGGATGTTAAACTTGTTAATAATTCAAAACTTGGCGTAGGCATATTTTCTTGAAACTGAACAGTTTGGAGAAAAAGAACATATCTAGGTTACCCCAGAGGAGAAAACAAATTACCTTTTGCCTTTCTGACATCTTATTCTCCTTCAGTGCACCTGGCCAATCTCCACCTGGCAGTGCTCTCAATCACCCAGATGGAAAGGGAGTTGAGGTGGCCCCTCCAAAAACTGATGAAGTTCAGCCTTACCACTGGTCTAATAGAATGTGCTCTATAGTGGAACAGACTACATTATATGCATCTGTCTTTCAGGGACCAATAGGCTGACTATATTCTTTTTTTGCACCATAAAGCAAAGAAATATTTTTCTGACTGTTTCCACATTTACTTATCCATGATATTATCAGTAGATTGCTTTTATCGTTATGCTTAGTTCCATGAATAATACTTTAGTGCTGTAGTTTGCTTAATACAGCATTTATCTAGGATTTTCTATCTTCTAGTATATGTAGACTAGAAATAACACTTCTTATAATATGACTATTTAACTTTCAAGATGTTCAGATAATATGGGAGAGCAATATGATGGATGGTGTCATGTATATGTACAAAATGATAAAGTAAAGCAGTTAGCTTTTCTGCATACAAATCTTGCCAATTGAGTATTAAAACTTGTTTAGAACTGTTGATTCAAATTCATCAAGGAAATGAATAGAATATTTGAAGACCTGACAATATCTCTATTTCTATTCCCGCCCACTGACCAGAGAGAGCTGTATAATGCAAAATTCGAAGAGATTCAGTTACTAAACAGAAGTCTCTAGAGAATAACCATAAGAGTTCTCATTTACATCACAGTTCTTGTGCAAGTTAAGAAGGAAGGATCACAAAGTTAAGAGTCTATTTCTATTTGAATAATTTCAATACATTACCAGAGCTAATTTTCTATAATGTCCCTAAGACTGTAAGCGGAGACTTTATACTCCCTAGTCTCTTGTGATCAAAAAAACTTCCAAATCAGACTTGCAAATCGCCTTCTCATCACATCAGTAGAGCTGCCAGATAAGAAAGTCTTGTAAGAAAGGGAACAACCAGAGTGCATTCATTAGTGTCATTGTACTCTAATTGAAGAAGTGACTTCTTTTGTATCCTAAGATGGAAAATCAGTAAGCTTGTGACTGGACTCGTTACATGTAGCTCCTGGCTGAATGGCAGAACAGTACTTGCACATTCAAGAATGCCTGTGATGACAGAAAATACTATAAAATATAGAATCTACTCTTTCAAGTTTACTTTAAGATCATGATTGCACTTGAGATACCATTTATTGCCTGTTGCTTTATAAATTGTTGAAAAAAAATCCTCTCAAAAGGGCGTTTTTCCATTACTCAGCTTACTATTTTACATTTAGTATCTTTAGTTGTGAAGACATGATAGATCATTAATATGTTCTTTATGGATCTTTAATATGCCAAACCATCTTGGTTTCTGTGGGAACAGCTGTTCTAGCACCATGCTTATTCCAGTAGTAGCAATTATACCCCCCGCCCGACCTCTTTAAGCAGAAGAAGGTGCTACTTCTATAGCCTCATCAGGATCCAAATAAGCATTATTTGACTCAAGCCAGGGATGCATTTTGAAGGAAATGAAGACAGATCCCAAGGGCATATATTTATCAGATCTATACTTGGTTTTATTACATAGGTTGAAACGTGAAAATTAGACCATTTTATTAGAATTTTATATTTATATATTTTTGAGCTTCAATTTTCTTACCTGGAGATTAGGATTAATAATTCCTACTTGACCACAGTGTCTTGGGGCGAGAATGGGATGATGTTTGTGGAAATGCAGTGCAAACTGCATGAAGTGATGTAGAAGTGGAAGTTATTTTTATGGGAAATAATTGTTTCATATCTACTGCTGCTTATGTAACGAAGTGTATCTTGCTAGCTACTGAGCTCCTCATATATGGAGAAACTAAAGCAGAATTTGTCAGGGTTACTCTATAATGACACGTCCAGGGGAAGGGACGACTAGCAAGATGATTACATGGTATCTACCAACCATAGACTTCTATGACCCTTTGATTTCATTTACAATTACATTTAATTGTAAAGCGTTTTTGGAGGGAGTACTGATGGGCTTGCAAATATGCATGTCAAGGGATATATATCAAAACAATGTTTAAAAATTTATACAGGTGTGGTAAAGATATTTGATTTGTGTATTATTAAGAGATGACAGGAACTCATTCAAGGTCACATTTGGCTCATGCAATCAAGTCTTTTAAAAATTGTTACCTATTCAGGGAGACCTGAGGACCTTAAAAATAATTCTGCCAATCTCCAAGGCAAAATGAAAAGTCTAGTAGCTCTTTTTACCGTGTTATTTTCTTCATAAAGCATAGATTCATTAAATGTCCCAAAAAAGGCACAAATGAATATTCATTTAGACTGGAATGAATGCTGAAGACACTAACTCTAGTTTTTACTGTTAGTTTAATAAAATATTTCCCATGGCTTGGATATGTTTCAGTTTATTCAATATTAAGGCCCCCTTGCCCTGTTTTTTTTTCCTGTCGTTGGCAATATCCATCAGATAATGACCTGACAACCTAACCTGTCTTACTATGCAGAATAATCAAAGTAGGTGACTACCAGCCTCTAGGAGAATTGTATCTCCTGCTTCTCAGTTTAATGGATGTGTGTCATAGGAATTCCCTGCAAAATTGTGCCTAGGGGCTTTAGGATCCAAGTCAAAGGGATTCATAAAATGAATGTGTTATAAATCTAGCTGTGGAAGATTGATGTTAAGGCTCCTTAAATGCTTGCTAAATCTATTCACAAAAAGAGTTGGTACAGTTATCTCCTTTTTAGTAGCCTGTCATTTTAGTGCTCTTTAAAGAAATCATTAAAGATATTTGAAGTTGTCAGAATCAGAGGGTTCATGTTTTGGAGAAATTCCAGAAAAGAAACTCCTTACATAGAGACACTCTCAAGACAATTTAGGTATAGCAAAATCTATCTGGTAAAATAGACTAATAGAAGGCTTTTCAAATCACAAGTACAATAAAGTTAGTTTTACTCGTTCATTCATTTATGTATATATTTATAGAGTATATGTCAGATATAATTCTAGGTGCTTCTCAAGAAGGAAGAAAACATATAGTGCCTGCTTTCATGAAGCTTACAGTATAATCAACTTTTAATCTGTGGAAAAATATAATTATGCTATAAGTTGTCTGATGTCATTGGCAGCATTGGCATGTTGCCCTTTGATGCATACTTTTAAATGCAGTGCCTAAAGTGCAGACTGGTAGATCTTTGAAAAAAGTCACCAAAGTTGACAGCGAATACAGATACTGAGAGAACTGCAAAACAAGTCACGTAGCTTTATCCAGAGAGAATATAAGAAGCTCATAGGTACTCTGACAATACAGTAGTTCAGCTCATTGCAAAGAGTCATAACTTAAGATTAGTGTTACACTGATTTGCTGATCACACACATTTCATTGCAACTCAGTAGAGTGGAACTGTATATTGTCACAATCCATACCTTGTGGAAACTACGGGGTATTGATGTTGGTGGTCCTTCACGTTCACTTCCAGAGTCCTAGGCCACCTGTTGTTGTCTGTCTCTTTAGGCTCCAAAATTGTGCTTGGGCAAACTAAATGGATGATTGATGGCTTTTAGGCTTTTAAGAAAAGGGCATATCTTCACCCTTAAATTCCCATGTTTAAAAGCTTGAATTCCACCATTAGGCTACTGTCTAAATTCTCAAATGTCATCAGCAAATCACATGAACATTTACTCATTGAAATTGTCCTAATGAAAAGGCTTAGAACTAAACCTTGCAGAGAAAGAAAACAAAGACGCATTAGAGAGTTCCATACTCTTGAGATTCTTATACTCCAGCTTGAGAAAAGAGTGACTATCAGGTTAAATGCTGATAAAAGATTGCAATAGCATTTTATGATTATAGATGCTTTTACATGGGATAGTGCTGATGAATTGCCAAATGAATTGCACAGCCAGGCCTTTGGCCTATTTTATTGGGCACAGGAGGCTGAATTCTATTATTCTTGTTGCTCAAGAGGGCTCATCTTCGTGAGTTAAAATAGCTGAGCTTCCTCTACACCCGTTAAGAATTTGGTTTCCAGCTAACAGAGCTTAAAGAAGGAAGAGCATTTTAATTATTTTCTCCATTTCTTCTTTACTCCCTGCCTCTGTACAAAGCAAACATGCTGCTTTGGTGAAAGCTCTTTTCCACAGTTTGACAATTCATCACCCATCTCTGAGTGTCTCTCTCACTTTTTGCTTTTAAGCTCAGTGTTCAGACATTTATCTTCACAGAGGTGAACAGAGGGAACATCTTTAAATATGGCATCGATACAGTATGTCCTGGCCCAGATGCAAGCCTCTTAAGTCAGTTTCCCTCAATCTTGTTACTACACATTAGCTCTGAACAGGATTATCTCCCAGCCTGCCAGTCAAGATGTTCAAGGGGAAAAAAAAGGGAGAGCAAAGAGCTTTTGTGCTCATCAGTCTGCCTTGGGACTGGTGGGATGAAAATTTGTTCTGACCTTACTTTACTCATGTGGCTATGAATTGCAGTTACTGCTGTATATGTTGCAGGAAAAAAAAAAAACTGATTGGAAACACACATACTCCTTCGTTATATATATGGATTTCCAGAAAATTACACAGAAATGTTGTCTGCATACGTAATTTATAGCATAGTTTAATCAATACTTAAAGAAATTTAGCAGTTGAGTCCTAATAAGTGATTATTTAGATTGGATTGGGTGGGAGCTAATGAAATAATTAGCAACATTTCACTATGATTAATTTATAGCTGTATATTAAGTGCTCAATTAGTTTAAGAAATCTGAGTTCCCCAAGTGCTGGCTGAAGAAGGCAAATGTCTCAGCAGTGGTAAAGCTGATTGAATTGAAGTTTTCCAAGTCTTTGAAATCAGCTGTTGCTGTATCAGCTCCTCAACATATTGAGCCCAGGGCATGGCTTCAGGAGGGAGTGCTAAAAGTAGACGCTGGTAGACTCAGGGGATTCAGCAAGTGAGGAAAACCTTTTTATGATATGACTCATCAATACCCCATAGACGAACATAAAAGGCAAAATGTTTAGGAGCTGTATTAGGCCATTCTTGCATGGCTACTAAGAAATGTCTGAGACTGGGTAATTTAAAACAAAAGGAGATTTGTTTGTCTCATGGTTCTGCAGGCTTTATAGGAAGCATGGTGATGGCATTTGCTTGGCTTCCTGTGGGGGGTGGTGCTCAGGAAGTTTAAAGTCATGGTGGAAGATGAAGGGGAGCAGGTGTCTCACATGGCAGGAGTAGGAGAAAGAGGGGGAAGGAGGTGCCACACTTTTAAATGACCAGATCTCATGAGAACTCACTATCATGAAGATAGTATTAAGCCATTAGGGATCCACCCCCATGATCCAAACCCTCTCACCAGGCCCCACCTCTAGCTTTGGGGATTACAATTCAACATGAGATTTGTGTAGGGACAAATATCCAAACTACATCAGGAACTTTTGAGTTATAGGTTATGGGGGTAAAATGTCACTGCCATCTCTAAAACCCTTCAAGCTTGTATATACAACTGAAGGAAAAACATCTTTCATGATCATAGGAAGCTCCCTTATCCTTAATGTATCTGATGATTTTGTTTTCCTCTTTGTTGAATAGACTTTGTGACCGTTATAACTCTGCTTCTTTATATTTTATTTTTGAAAGTATTCAAATACAGTTTTAAGCTTATCCAATTATATGTATTTCAAAAATTTACAAGTTTGACATTTTTAGATTATAATCTCCTCAAGAACAAGAACATATTTTCAACTCTGCTGTATAAAGTATGTGCAAAAACCTGTGAAAGGTCTTGAGATTTTGATGAGACTGATGCAGTTTCATAGATGTTGGAAGAATGCAGGAGACTCTTGGGTCAGAGGCAAAAGACTTTATTATTCATAGGAATAGTAGTACCCAAAATTATAGATCTTCTGGCATCTGTCCCCCAAGCCCCAATTCGTATAGGGCAATACAAAGAGGGCCAGGTGACATCTGCACATCCAGTGGGTTGCTTTGCTGGAGGGGAACCCTAAGCTTAGGAAACCCAAATCTATTATAACGGGTAATAAGGATGTCTGCCTTTTTTGTTCTAGAGGGAGACATTATTTCTGTCTTCTAAGACTCTTCGTTACACAAACATTGTTGAAAAAATTTGTCAGGAAGAAAGGCAGCTGGTGTCTCTGCTTGCAAGATGTGCAGAAATATGGGAGATCCATGAAGAATTTTCTCCCAACAGTACCCAGCAAAATGTCTGTGGAGGAACTGAGACTGATTGTTACAAAGAAGCAAAGACAGAGGTTAACCTGATCTCGGTCTTCAAGCAACAAAGTGGAAAGAGTTTCATCTATGCTCCTTGGGCCCCTTATTAGGTAAAACAAGGAAAGTAAATGAAATCAGATTTCGAATCAGTTGTTACTTACTTATTTGAGTTATAAACTAAAATACTGTTGTTATGTGATACGGTTTGGTTCTGTGTCCCCACCCAAATCTCATCTCCAGTTGAAATCTCCATGTGTTGAGGGAGGGACCTGGTGGGAGGTGATGGATCATGGGGGCAGTTTCCACCATGCTGTTCTTGTGATAGTGAGTGAGTTCTCACAAGATCTGATGGTTTAAAAGTGTTTGGCAGTTCCTCCCTGGCTCTCTCTCCTGCCACCTTGTAAAGAAGGTGCGTGCATCCCCTTTGCATTCCACGATTGTCAGTTTCTAGAGACCTGCCCGGCCATGCAGAACTATGAGTCAATTAAACCTCTTTTGTTTATAGATTACCCAGTCCCAGGCAATTCTTTATAGCAGTATGAAAACAGACTAATACATTATGGAAAATCCAATTAATGTAAAAGTGAAAGCCCTGCTTCCCTTACCTCATCCCACTTCCATAGGGGTAACTACCATTAACATTTTGGTAAGAGAAAAGTACTTCTAGTGATTAAGGCTGTACAGTGGTATCATTGACTTCTGGGAAGTATTTTCCTACCATAGACAGGATGAACCACTACTCATCAGGCATATTATGGTAGACAAGATGCTCTTTAGACAAATGCTCTTCTATTTAAATTCCGTAACTCTGGAAATAATTAACCTGTTGTGCCTTTACTGAGTATATAATTTACTTCCATTGTTTATTGTAAGGAATTACTCTTATTTATTACTCATTTATTTTTCCTTACAATAAACAATGGAAGTAAATATCTGCCTATCAACTTGGCTTTTAGCAAGCAGTCATTATTTCTAGTGGTGGTGAAACATCTGGTCAGTAGGTCTCCAAGATTTCAATATCCTCTACTCATTAACTTTCTTCTATTGGGTTTGAGTCTACTTATCTAATGGTAAAGAGAAATTAGGAGCTTTTCTCAGTTTGTGCTAGCCAGTATTCCACATATCCACTTTTGTTAATGTTCCATGCTTGGCAAAGATTGGTGGCTTGTGTTCTGAAACAGAGGGCATTATCATATTTTTTTTTTTTTCCTGAAAGGAGACTGTATATTGATTCTTTTTATATGATAATTTTCTCAGGGAAGAGAATAGGAGATTTTGAATATAAACTATAGTTGCTCATCAGGGTAAGGAATGCCAGATAAGCAAAATAGGAATGAATTTGTTAAATATCAGTTTTCCAAAATTATGTTAAAAGTTAAAACTATGGAAATTAGTTAAAACTATGGAATTTTATGGCAAAATCAATATGATCATTAAGTGAAAATTACTGTAAGTAAGAAGAAGGCCCATTTTATTTTGAAGAATGGTACATTTCCCCAACACTTGGAATCACTGTGGTGAGGTGGAACTATGAGGCATGAGTTTGGTGGCTAAGATTTGCAGGGAGTGGAGGGAGAGGTGCTAACAGAGCTGGGGACTGATTCTGATGCATGGATCACACATTTGTTGAATGGTTTGGGAGAACAAGTGCGAATGGTGGAGTTATTCTACTGTCTGTGGGCTTCACCTTCTTCCCACTGATGAATGAAAAACTAAAAGAGTTTGATATGCCCTGCTATTGGTTTAGTAAAGCTTTGGTTTCTAACAGTGATATGATTTGGATCTGTGTCCTCACCCAAATCTCATGTTGAAATGTAATCCCCAGTGCGGGAGGTGGGGTCTGGTGGGAGGTGATTTGATCATGGGGCGGTTTCTCATGGTTCAACACCATCCCTCTTAGTGCTATTGTTGCAATAGTGAGTTCTGGTGTGATCTGGTTGTTTAAAAGTGTGTAGTGCCTTCTCCCTCTCTTTCTTCCTCCTGTTCTGTCTATGTAAGATGTTCTTGCTCCCCCTGCACTTTTTGCCATGATTGTAAGTTTTCTGAGGCCTCCTCAGAAGTTGAACAGGTGCCAGCATCATGCTTCCTGTACAGCCTGCAGAACTGTGAGCAATTACATCTCTTTTCTTTATAAATTACCCAGTCTCAGCTATTTCTTTATAGCACTGTGAGAACAGACTAATACAACAATATCCCAGTCTGCAAAACAGAATATACTTGATACTAGAACAGTACCAAATCTTAAGTGAATGTGACAATTCAGGAGGCAAGGCTCTAGGGCCCTTCTTAAGAGACTATTTCAAATTTGATTCTGAAAATGCTGTTTTGGTGCTTTGGCTATTTTGATTAGATTCGCAAAGAAGGCTATACTTATAATATGAATATGATTATTCTGAATATGAATTGAATATGAACTTAGTGGCTGCAACTCCAGGACTTTCTATGAAGTAAAATGGATGGAACTCTCTCTTTTTTTTTTTTTTAAATAGGGTCTCACTCTGTCACCCAGGCTGGAGTACAATGGCGTGATCATGGCCCACTGTAGCCTTGACCTCTCAGGCTCAAGTCATCTTCGCACCTCAGCCTCCCAAGTAGCCGACAGGTGTGTGCCACCATGCCTGGCTAATTTTTTGCAGAGACAGCATTTAGCCATGTTGCACAGGCTAGTCTTGAACTCCTGGGCTCAAGTGATCTGCCTGCCTCGACCTCCCATAATGCTGGGATTACAGTTGTGAGCCACCATGCCTGACCTAGAGCTATTTTAGATACACTGTCCTGTATGTCGTAGAGTGAGCCACTTGAACCTTCCAATTTGTTTAATCACTAAATCTGAGATCTCTGTGTTCTCTCTCTGCATAATATGCATATATACATAATATATGCATATTGTATATGTACATATATATAATTATTTCTCTTTCCACTATTTTTTCCTGATACTCTGAGATAAAAAACACATCTCCAACATATGCATTAGGATTTACCCACTGAACCTATATTAACACATAATTCAGAAAAGCAGATGCAGACGATGTGAATCCCCTTTAAGTCCACTCCTTGCTTTGTTTAAGCTCCCCTTATCCTGTGTTGTGAACTCTGTACATGAATCGGGGTTTGTTTTCTTGGCTGCTTTACTGGTGGAATTAGACTTTCAGTGTGTTTACATCAGTTCCCAGTATCCTGGTGAGCTCTGTTTTCCTCAACTCTTCCCTATAATATAACCAAGGAAACAAACAAAACTCATCTACGGCTTGATAACTTAAATAATTAATTCAAAGAGGGAAGTGGTTTTGACAACACAAAAGTTAAACAAGATATAAGAAAATCACATTTATCTTAAAAGTCCAATACCTGTCCAGATCTTTTAAGTTCTGATTAATATCCTAAAATCTGTAGGAAGTCTTGTTCAAGTTTAATTTGGAGCAAAATTGTGCTAAGTTCAGGTTTTTAACAGGCATTATGGGTGATTTCTTTTAACTTTTATTCATGTGATAAAATTACATACACATTCCTGTTCAGAATATGCATGCATGACCTTTTTTTTTTTTTTTTTTTGCAGATAAAGGCTTGTTTTATTTTAATGGCTGATCTATGTAATCATGGAGACCTGTATATACAAAGGGGGAGCTTTTATTTCTTGGTCTCTTTCTGCTTGGACAAAGTCTTGATTTTCTCCCCCTTCTTGGCCTGGAGGCGCTCTTCACCGCACTTTTGTGCTTCCTTGGTCTTAGACCTGCGGGCCTCAGCCTGGTCAGCCAGGAGCTTCTTGCAGGCCTTGCCTGCCTTCAGCTTCTGGATGTATTCCATGAGAATCTGCTTGTTTTTGAACACATTCCCCTTCATCTTCAGGTACAGGCTGTGATACATGTGGCAATCAATCTTCTTAGATTCACGGTACTTTCTGAGCAGCCAGTGCAGAATCCTCATTCTTATCGAAGTGACCTGCCCTGGCATTTGGGCATTTGGCCGTATGCTTTTGCTTTCCTATGCACATGTGCTTGCCCTTCTGGTGGCCAAGGTGTTTTTCCAGAATCGAGCCCAGGAATGGACAGTCACAGGCTTCCAACTGATCGGCCCATCTTTGATCAGCTTCCAGATCTACTGATGGGAGTTGGCATTGTCGATTTCATCGGTCTCATTGGGGTCCAACCAGACCTTCTTCTTGCCATAGTGGTGGATGCTAGAGGCGAGCCTCTTCTGAAGCCTGAGCATACTTATGGCTGTGGCCACAGCAGCGAAAGGAATGAGGAAAGGGCTCCGTATGCATGACTTTCTATAGCCCCCATTAACTGGAAATTTGTTATCATTCTGGAATGTTTGCCTCTCAGTAACTTGTCACAAGGGTGCAGTGAGTCAAATATGACTGGCAAAAAAATTACACTCTGGTTTTCTTAGTTGATTTCAGTCACAGAAGGCTGAGGAATTGATCTGTCCACACAAACAGAACTAAGTGCAGTGGTCACCATTTTTTTCTGGGTGGTTCTAACTCTCACCATTCTCACAGAGGCTTGGCCAGTCTCCTTTCTATCTCCTGGGCTGACATTTGCTTTCATTCAGCCTGCTGTGCTTCACATTCATATAGACATGTCCCATTATGTTAGAGATTTAGAGCCTGTGGTGCCTTGCACTGGTTAATATCATTCTGTGATATTTATTGAGCACTCATAACGTGCTAGGTGCTGTAACACTGCCTGTATAATGGAGTCCGCTGTGAGCACAGCACAACACGGCAGGTTGACACACTGTGTATTTTTCCTAGCTTTAATTTCTTAGGCCGAGATGGAATTATTGTCCCATTTTTCTTCTCCATGAGGAGCATTTAACTTCATTCTATATTGTGTTCCCTGCATGCCTACTGACAATCTGAAGATAATATCACTTGGTGCTTGAAGCTAGAAATCCTTATTTGTTCTGATATCACATAATTTATGTTTGCAATTTCAGGCAGGTACAAATTTCTCAGAGTGTATGGTGTTTCTTGTAAGAACATTCAACAAATTTATCTCAGCTTTTTTGAAACTAGAATTTAAAAACTCAAATATCTATATTCGGCTCAATAACCACAGACAGTAATGACACCTCTAAGTAGCTAATGCAGGCGTGTAATTTGCTCATAGCCCTGATTTAACTTTATTTACAGATTAAAATTGAATTGCAGTTGATTTATTGATATAATAGGCAGAAAGTGATTATCAAGCATCCATCACTGATAGAGGAAAAGCCAATCAAATTATGTTTCAAGGTTTGCTTTAACCTAAACTAACTCATCACCTTCTAAAACTCAGAGGATTTGAGTCATATTCTCCCACTAAAGTCAATGAGCCACAACTCCCACTAAACTCATATCTGCTCCTTAAAGGCATTCAAGAGTTATACTAATTTGCACGACTACCAGGTTGTTATAAAAAGAAATGGCAATCAGCTGGAGATTTAGTGTCTGTACTTTCTCCCCATGTATGTAGCCATGGTAATATTCTTTAATGTTTATTGTAAATCCATAAATGGGCTTGGTCTCATGCTATCCATGAAATGGTATCGACCTGTGCATACAACTCAGCTGGAAAGGTGTTGAGTAAAGGGTGCTGGTGCTTTCACTAGTGACATGCTGATTAGAAAATGTGTCCCTTTGGAGGGAGAACTGGTATCTGTCTGTGTTCCAGAAAACAATGAAATATCTTGATTAGAAGCAGGTGATGATGCTGACTTTTGTCTTAGACATTCATAACTCTACTCTTCAGAAGGAGAAAAAGTGTGAGGTGGGAGAGAATGTAGCAGAGCAACATCAGACATGTCACCCTGTGCCAGGGGTTGAGCACGGGTCCCTGGGGGCTGTGTTGTAAGAGTGGCCCGGTATGGATTTCCCTCCATTCTTATCACTGAACACTGGCAAGACAAAGTTAAGAAATCCAGTGCTGCTCTATTTCAGAGGCTTGCCAATGTCATATGACAGCAGCACTCATTCTCATTACCTGGGGGCATTCTTAACTTGGAAGTTCTATGTTTATGCACTTGCAAATTGTATACCCAGAGACATACTTTTTAAAAAAGCTATCATTCTATGAAGTATGATGTGAAACTTTTAAATATAATCTTTACATTCATCCTCATTTATGTTGCTGCTAGTTATTTCATATATCTATGAGAGAAAATCTTGCTGTTGTCAGTAATTGCTGTTTTAATTATACCCGAGCCCTAAGGAGGTTCAGAGAAAGAGTGTAATTATTAGAAATCCAAGGGCATTGAGCAGCATGTTCAAGTTTGTTTTTATCACATTGTTCATTTTTACCTATCGTGTTCTACATTGTTAATTCTTAAGACATTCATCTGTACTTTAGAAAATGAAACTCCGTTTGAATTGTTCCCAGCATCATGTTCTCCAAATCCAGTAGACGGTGCTCCTTGACTTCAAAGAACATTTCTTGTGCACTTAAGTGCCACAGGGAACGGAGAAAGATGAAAGAAATACTTTCTCTAATTATATATAGGTACATATTCATTTTACTGTCCCATCCAATATTGCTGATCCTCCATGATAAACTTTTTTTTCTTTAATGAGTGTATTTTATACTCATGTAACCTTGCTCATTCTCTGCCATGTTATGCACATTTACTTTGCCCATTATCCAAATGTGCATTATTCAAAGAAAAGACAAGTAATGATATGATTCAGATATCATTTACAAGAATCTCTGGGTTGGAAGTGGGGTGAATACAGAGAAATTCTCATTTGACTTCTTTCATTTATAGCTGCAAAGTATTCATACAGGATACATAAGATTCATTAGAGAGGAAGCTGCTAATCTCAAAATAAATATTTTCATTTTAAAAATAGAGACTAAATAGGTATTAGATCAACTTTCTTCTAATGTCCAGTGTCAACCAGTGTGCAGCACCCAGCCCATGCCTAGCACATGGTTGAAGCTCATTTGCTCTTGGTTCCTAACCTATCCATTCTTTTTCACTTAACTGTGTTTCCCATTAGTGCATGATACTCCCCAGGGAGGATATATTCTCTCGTGATAGTCTATGGGTTACCTTTGTTTTTGTGCTGTTCGTCTCATTACAAATCTTTCTATTCATTCTTTTTCACACACACAAAAAATGCTGCATTGATCATTTCAGCATCCACCTTTAAATCTTGTCCCTGCTCCTGCTAACAACCATGTCTCCGTGGCTCCTTCAGATCCTGGAGTTCTCTGTAAAAATATCATGGTTCTCACTGTAACACTGTGACTAACATCAAGACCATTCTAAACAAACACTTGGAACATTTAATCATGGGAATTTAGAAGACACAGGAAGTACTGTGGGACGTGAGATTCTCTATGTTCATTTGCATTGAAAAGATAACTGATTTTCAGTTTTACTTTGGGATGCTATGCTATGCATTGCTATGTTTATTTAGAGATGGCTACATTTCATAGCTTGCAGAATATTTCACTGAGAAATCATATAAACTTTGACAAATATTTTCTTTTATTGTGAGAATGTGCTAGTTGGGTTATTCTAACAGGAAGGCGAAGTTCTAGCTTTAAATGCCATTATCTGTGCATGCTTGCTAGGCTTCTAACTTTGGTGCAGTGCTTTCAAAGATTACCAAGCCCCAGGGTACCTAGGGAGCATTAAGCACAGGCCATTGAGAGGATAAACCATGCATGCTTTGTAAGCATGCACAACAAATACCCATCTGAAAAAGCACTTGCTTTACGTATTCAGTGACTGAGTTGCAAGCACCGGCACCTCAACGCCTCTGCTTAGTGAGAAACTCATTTCATATTCTATTTCATTCAACTGATATTTCATTTAGCCCCTAGAATAGTTCATGCATTAGTCTAAGTCCTAGAAAAATAAAGGTGGATATGCTGCAGTTCTTGTCCTCAAGGAGCTTATGGCTTAGGGATAAGCCATATGCATCCATATAGCAGGTGTCGTGCAGTGAGGTAAGTATTAGCCAGTTACAAACGTGAATGGACATTGATGTTGCGCTATGAAGAGTGAGTTAAATTATGCCAGTCAGAAAGGTGGGAGGAAGGGGCCTTTCATAAAGAAGGCAGCATGGTCCAAAGGCAGGGATGACAGAGTATGGGGTTTTACTCATGAGTGAGCTCCCGGGAGTTGTTAGGGCCAGAAATACAGGTTTGGGAAGTTATTGACTTTTTGGCAGTTGCTGAAGTCACGGGAGGATATTATTGAAGGAAATAATGTAGAGAAAATAAGGAAAACGCCAACAATTACAGACAAGTGTAGGAAGAGAATATAGTAAAAGGGACTAACAAAGGAAAGTCAGAGAAGTTTAGGGAAAAGCAAGTGTGGAGATACTGAAGCCAAAGGAGGAGCTTGAAGAAAAATGAGAGGTTGACATGCATATTCCATGGAAATAGATCTAAAAAACACCATCTTAAAACATTGGTGGTCCTCCTGCACACCAAAGGATTTTTGTTGTTGTTGCTATTTTAAGATGTTGTAAGATATCACTAAAAATGTAAATGTTCTCAGAAGAGATTTTGTCCCATGTGGACATATTGAGTGTCAAATCAGTGTTTTCCTCTCCAATGTTGGAACTGTGGCATAATTATAATTTTATAAGGATGCTGAGATGTAATTGTTTTTTTTTTTTTTTTTTTTTTTTTTTCAGTAGGCCTAGGGTTAGTTGTGGACTACATTGAGAAGTATATGAAATCAGTTTTGGCACCCCGCCTTTATCTCGAGCCAAATTCTAGAAAAGATGGTCTGCTGGTACTTAAAAGAGAAGTGCTAATAACTCACAGCCAAAGTGAAATCACTCAGAAGGGTCTTGCCAAGTCCCTCTTTTGAGTTTGATAGGTTGTAAAATCCCTCTTCTGCATTTGATAGGCAGCACACAGATACTATCCTTAGATTCAGAGGCTACTTTGCCACAGAGAACCGAACAATTAGGGGAGCCTCAGGAGATTAAGCAAGGAGTGTTAACCAGGTGATCCTTGCATATCTGGGGGGAGGACTCTGACCCTGCGTTGTTCAATATTTTCATAGCAATTTAGATGAAATCCTAGGGAATAAACCGATGGAGAGATGCCACAGGGAGGCAGATATCAATTGTGTAAAAGGTAGCCCTGTCTCGTAGTCACAGCTGTCCAAAAATGATTTGGGCTTGTCAAAGGCAGAAAGCTTTTAATCACTGGAGGGATTGAGTGCTGTAAAATCCTAGACGTTTCAGGGTCATTTTCTGCTTATGGGGAAGGATTGGATTTGGTCACCACTGTTTTCTTTCCAAGTCCAGGATTTTCTATTCTAAGGACATTCTCTATATCTGTGTAGTCTGAGTGAGCTTATGCAATAATCGTGCATTAAGACACTTGCCCCAAGAATGGCGTTCCCTTTGACCACTTCTCCCTAGCTATACACCACCCCCACCGTTGAGCCTGACTCTTTAAAGCAATTATAAATCACAGACCACATTCATAAAGAATTGTGGGAGAGTGTCTATGGCATATTTAGACCTTTTCACTTATTATCTGTAGCAGATTACATCTCAATGGTTCAACCTTTCTCTATCATTGAAGAAAAAAATCCTGTTTTTTAAGTTCTAAAAAGCAGGCAAATGTTAAGTGAATCATATATGCAGAGGGCTGAAACAGTGTCCTAGAAATGATTCTCCTTAAGGTCAGGGACACATGCTTATTTTATCTTCTTTCCATAATCTGTGTTTAGGGCATAGCTACTATTACGTAGGATCAGATCATAACCTACATGCTCCCATATTGTCAGGCTCTGAACTGTCTGCATTAGGGCCGCTAATTTACTTCACTCCACACCAATTAGTTAAACCAACTAGGGATTTAAATATATGCTTGCTCCTTTTGCAAAGAAAAAGAAAAATCTCTACTTCCTGACAACCTCCCTGCTTGTCACTTGATTCATTTAGGGAAATAGACTCATGCCAAGCTTTTGCACAAGAACTTCGTTTTAGAATTTCATACATTCTTGGATTCAGTGGATCAGAATCCATTTTTTTTTCTTTTCAGTTATATATTCAGGAAACCACATTAAGCTAAATAATCGCATGATTATTGTGACAATTCAGGATTACTAAATACAGAACTTCACACTTGGCTAAAAGCCAATGTTGTTTTCCGTCTCTTTTTTGACATCGTTTTTCTGCAGAAGAGACTCAATGAGATGTTAAAGAAATTTTACAGGAATTCCATGACTGTATTCTGTTTCCCTATCTTGTATTTTACTTTTGGGTGCCCTCTTGGGTGTATATAAAATGGTCTCATTAGTCTGTTATCCCTTTAATCCACATGATTCTGGAAACCAGTTGGCATTAATATTTGTGACAGGTATTTGAAAAGTTGGTGGCAAAATAACTTTCTTGAAAGGCAGAACAAAAGAATTAGGAGATGTAGGCATCTTCTAATATCCTATATGATTGGCAATGATTTGTCCCTATTGTGGTTCTTCTCTGACCTATTAGTGAAAGGCAAAATTCTAAAGAAATGTTTAATTCACATGTGCATTTAGTGTAACAAAAACTCTTGTGTTAACGTGCAGGCTGCATGGAGAGGCAGTCTGTGAATAACAAAAAAAGTATTTACCTCTTCCTATAATTACTGTGGCTTTTTGTACTAGTACCCTTCATCTTATTAACATCACAGTAGGGTGGTGTCTCTGACTGGTACAGCAGGCGCCTATCTTCCTGCTCCTGGGGAGACTTTTCAAAGAGGTCTTCAAATACTGTTTGCTCCTTCTCGTGAACTTTGCCACGTTCCATCCTTTAAAAAAAAATTAAAGATCAAACTTATAAAACAGAAATGTCTAATTGATCAAGAGTCCTGAATTCAATCTTTTGAAAATCACTTGGGTTTTGTCTTAATAAATATAGGGCCCATGTAGAAATTTTGGCATTTATTGGAGCTCTATAAAAAACTCCCCCAAATGATGTTTTATGTAAACTCGGACACTGGAGCTTAGACTCTGTCTATAATCCCCAAGTGCTTTCATAAAATAAATTTTTTAAATATGCAAATGATTCATTTTTATCTTGTTTTAGCCAAGACTCAGAATCTCTTTATATTGGCATATCATTAATGTATCTATAAATTAAATGACTCTTTTATTATATGAATGGTGTAAAATTTTTTTTTTAAGTTATTCTCAAGGAAGACTGACTTTTTTTGGCTTTGAAAATGTTTAATGGAGTTTTGGAATTTTCTCACTATGAAAACTGACTTTCTAAGTTCAGTTCTATGGCAGGATTTTCAGATGAGGAGCTGAGACAGTTATAGTGTAATTTAGATAAAAAGTACACTGTTGAATGAAATGAGAGAGCTTGGGCCTGAGTTATGTTTGATTATTTACATTAACTAAACAGCTAGAGCACTTTAAATTTCTTCAGTTTTATAGCAAGATTTTATTGTCTTAAATTGTATTTTCCCTAGATCATTATACCTAAAAGATGCATGCACTCGTATGCTGATCGCCATGCTATTCACAAATTGCAAAGACGTAGAATCAACCTACATGTCCATCCATGATGGATTAGATAAAGAAAATATGGTGCATATACATTAGGGAGTATTATGCAGCTATAAAAAAGAATGGAATCATGTTCTTTGCAGCAAAATGGATGGATCTGGAGATCATAATTCTAATCAAATTAACACAGGAATAGAAAACAATACTGCATGCTGTCACTATAAGTGGGTGCTAATCATGGAGCACACATGGACATAAACATAAGAACAATAAACACTGCTACAGGTGGTAGGGAAGGATGAGGCTGTGGGTTGAAAAACAACCTATTGGGTACTATGTTCACTACGCGGGTGCAATATCCTTATGTAACAAACATGTATCTAAAATAAAAGTTGAAATTAAAAAAATTATATTCTTCTGCTTAACACTAAGGTTTAGTCTGAGATTTTCCCACAGTTTAATTGACTTGGAATATTAACCAAGGCAGGTGGATTTCTGGCTATAAATATATGTACGATGACAAACCAATGATACAAGCACAGTGAGGTAGTACAATAAAAGTAGCATATTAAAGAACTTTTTCTTTTTGGTATTTGAAACCTATTTTTGAGGGTCATAAACACATATGCCTCAGCACATCATCAATCATGACATGCATATTTCCATTTGTGCTTAAAATTAAAAGCTTTCTAGAAATCACAGCATTACTTAGTTCACAGTAGCTCTTTCTCTAGAAGGCTTTTCAATTTATAACTTTTCCGTGGGTGTCTGAATGGATAGTAGGAGTGGAAGACAATATGAGAGAAACAAAAGAAAAATCTAACTTAAAGGAAGACTCCAAGCAGCTTCTTAGGCAATGCTGGAGGTCCTCGTGGATGCAGGGAGGGCATGTGAGCTGCAGAAAAGGTTAAGGGAGTTCTAATGAGGGATTATTGCATTTTCTGCATGCTTATGCTTTTCTTATTCTGTTTGATAGTAGATTATTCCTTAATTTATCCTCCGCTCAAATAGCGTCTTTAGTCTTTATTTTCTGATTATGTGTATTTGTTCCATTTGGCAGTCACTAAGGAGATAGAGAAACAAGTAGGTCATGAGATCCGATATTATTACCAGCAGTAACTAATTAAACCTGGCAGAACCAAATTGCAAATGTAGACATTTGAAGACAAACTCATCAGCTGTAAAAAGGGGAGAGATGTGAAAAATGGCACATACAGATACCGCAGCTATGGAACAAACTATCATAATTATGGCTTGAGCAAACCTGGTTATGCAAGGGGGTGAGAGGGAAAGCGTGTGCCAGATTAAGAAGAGCTCATCTCAGAAAGCATGGCAGACTGCAACTGCATTGCTGAATTCTTAATTCCATCCTTAATTAATTTTTATCATATAACACCTTTTCTTTTAAGCACTTGTGTAGGAGACGTTAAGAGCTTGAGTTAGTTGAAAAATTTAGAAAATGTTGCACCGTCATTGAAGATATTTTACATTTTGACATTTTATGTCAAATAATACATTCGTCTCTTGATAATTAGATTGTAATTCAAAGAAAGATTGTATTGCAGTGCCATGTATTTGATATCTCCAAAGACCGCAACATAGTCCTGTGCAAAAACCTGGTGATCAGTATATGCTGAGTGAATTAAGGTTTAAAAGGCACATCAACATTTAGAGGGGTTTTAGATCATCATTATCTAATTATTATCAGTGTACAGTATTATAGAAAGCATTTGATTTTCTTGAGTTTTTGAAATCTTGTTATAGCTATAAATTTAAAAAGCTGTAAGTTATAATTTTAATGCAATCTTAGAACAAAAGATATAAATAACAAGTAATAGAGCTTTATTTCTTCTATCATACAATAAACTGTGAATGTAAAGCTAATTTTATATTAATTAAATGATATTCCTGGAATTTAATTTGGTTTACTTCCTTAGTTGAATGCACACTTCTAACTGTCATTATGCTTGATGCTGTTTTTCTATGATAGGAATAATAGTGAACTTTGCAGCAATTGTCGGTTGGGGTTCTTATTTGTTTCTATAGTATAGCTTTGGTCCACACGGGGAAATTGTGTTGCAGTGCATACTGAGAACAAAAATAGTGCAAATATAGGAAGAGGGAACTATCAGGAAACAGAGAAAGATGCCAGAAACTTGAGGCTTTTGGGGATGAGGTTGAGAGTGATACATTTTATTCAGGAGATGCAGACCCAGTTCAATTGTAAGCTAGGCATGAAGATTGCAGGAATGTTTGATTTGAGAAGAGGATACGGGCTCTGCTTTGGAACTCTAAAATAAAAGTGGTTTCTGTGCTAAATAAAGAAATAGATTTTTTTTTCAGGGATTTTGTCTGAAATGGAATAATGAGTTAGCCTGAGAGTCCCCTAGGCAGTAAAACAAATTACAAACATGGTTCCAAAAGCTGACTATGATATGGAGTAAGGCTCTCCCATATTTTAGTCAGATGCTAGATGTGTTGGAAAAGTCCTAAGTGCTTAGGAGTTCCAGCAGAATAGAACCGTAGCGGTGATGTAGATGTCTTAGAGTTATTGGGGAGGGGGTCACCACTTGATACCACTGTGGTAGCCTCTACATGATATTTGGTAGCCAAAATTCACAGCTATTTAAAAAGTCCTTCTGTATAGCCAATTTGGTTCTTCTTTCCTCAACCCAATTCACTTATGCATAAGGTTGCCAGAGTAAATACAGGATACTCAGTCAAATTTGAATTTCAGTTAAACAATGAATTTTATTTTAGTACAACTATATTCCAAATATTGCATGGTATATGCTTGTATACTCAAAATAATTATCACTTCTGTAGGAAAAAAATAAGATGATAAATATTCTGAATCTTTCAGATTTTAGATAAATTCCAGTCATCTTTTTGATATAAAAGGTGTTTAGCTAGCAAACAATTAATTAGCAAAATACTTTTTTGAAATGGAAGGTTTTGTATTATAACTAATGTCTTTTGAAATTTTTATTTAATTAATTTAATTTAATTTTATTATTTTATTTTTTTTTGGGGACGGAGTCTCACTGTGTCGCCCAGGCTGGAGGGCAGTGGCGCAATCTCGGTTCGCTGCAGGCTCCACCTCCTGCGTTCACTCCATTCTCCTGCCTCAGCCTCCTGAGTAGCTGGGACTACAGGCGCCCATCACCACACTGGGCTAATTTTTTGTATTTTTAGTACAGACGGGGTTTCACCGTGTTAGCGAGGATGGTCTTGATCTCCTGACCTTATGATCCGCCCGCCTCAGCCTCCCAAAGTGCGGGGATTACAGGCGTGAGCCACCACATCCAGACATTATTTAAATTTTTAAAAATGATGATGATGATTTCAATAGTTTTTGGGGAACAGGTGGTGTTTGGTTACATGGATATGTTCTTTAGGTGTGATTTCTGAGATTCTGGCACACCCATCATATGAGCAGAGTACACTGCACCCAATATGCAGTCTTTTGTCCCTCACTCCCTTCCCACTCTTCACCCCAAATTCCCAGAGTCCATTATATCATTCTTGCACCTTTGCATCTTCATAGCTTAGCTCCTACTTAACGTAAGTAAGAACATATGATGTTTGGTATTCCATTCTTAAGTTACTTCACTTAGAATAATGGTCTCCAACTCCATCCAGGTTGCTGCAAATGACATTATTTTGTTCCTTTTTATGACTGAGTAGTATTCCATGATGTATATGTGTGTGTGTGTGTGTGTGTGTGTGTATGATATATATATATATTACATTTTCTTTATTCACTTGTTGGTTCATGGGCATTTAGGCTGGTTCCATATCTTTGCAATTGTGAATTTTGCTGCTATAAGCATGCATGTGCAAGAATATTTTTCATATAACTTGTTTTCCTCTGGGTAGATACCTAGTAGTGGGATTGCTGAATCAAATGGTAGTTTCCCTTTTATTTCTTTAAGGAATGTCCACACTGTTTTCCATAGTGGTTGTACTAGTTTACCTTCCCACCACCACATCCACACAAACACCTATTTTTTTTGAATTTTTAAATTATGACCATTCTTGGAGGAGTAAGGTGGTATCACATTGTGGTTTTTATTTTCCTATCCATTATAATTAGTGACGTTGAGCATTTTTCTGTATGCTTGTTGGTCATTTGTATATCTTCCTTTGAGAATTGTCTATTCATGTCCTTAGCCCACTTTTTGATGGGATTGTTTTTTTCTTGCTGATTTGTTTGAATTCTTTGTAGACTCTGTATATTAGTCCTTTGTCAGATATATGGATTGTGAAGATTTTCTCCCACTCTGTGGGTTGTCTGTTTACTTTGCTGATTATTTCTTTTCCTGTGCAGAAGTCTTTTCATTTAAATTCCATCTATTTATCTTTGTTTTTATCACATTTGCTTTTGGGTTCTTGGTCATGAAGTCTTTGCCTAAGTCAATGTCTAGAAGGATTTTTCTGATGTTATCTTTTAGAATTTTTATGGTTTCAGGTCTTAGATTTAAGTCTTTGATCCATCTTGAGTTGATTTTTGTATAAGGTGAGAGATGAGGATTCAGTTTCATTCTCCTGCATGTGGCTTGCCAATTATCCCAGGACCATTTGTTGAACAAGGTGTCCTTTCCCCACTTTATGTTTTTGTTTGCTTTGTCAAAGATCAGTTGGCTGTAAGTATTTGGTTTTATTTCTGGGTTCTCTATTCTGTTCCATTGGTCTATGTGCCTATTTTTATACTAGTACCATGCTGATTTGGTGACTGTGGCCTCACAGTATAGTTTGAAGCCAGGTTATGTGATGCCTTCAGATTTGTCTGCAAACAGAGACAATTTAACTTCCTCTCTTTTGATTTGAATACCTTTATTTCTTTTTCTTGCCTGATTGCCCTGGCCAGAACTTCCAATACTACGTTGAATAGGAGTGGTGAGAGAGGGCATCCTTGTGGGCAAATTTTTTTTTTTTACTGCTTCAACCTTATTAGTTGTTATTGGTCTGTTCAGAGTTTCTGTTTCTTCCTGGTTGAAAGTAGGAGGGTTGTATATTTCCAGGAGTTTACCATCTCCTCTAGGTTTTCTAGTTTGTGCACATATAGGTGTTCATAGTAGTCTTGAATGATTTTTTGTATTTCTGTAGTATTGGTTATAATATCTGCTATTTCATTTCTAATTGAGCTTATTTGGATCTTCTCTTTTCTTGTGTTGGTTAATCTCACTAAAGGTCTATCAATTTTATTAATCTTTTCAAAGAACCAGCTTTTGTTTCATTTATCCTTCTCTCTCTCTTTTTTTTTTTTGCTGGTTGTTCTTGTTTCAACTTCATTTAGTTCTACTCTAATCTTTGTTTCTTTTCTTCTGCTGGGTTTGGGTTTGGATTGTTCTTGTTTCTATACTTTGGTGAGGTGTGACCTTAGATTGTCTGTTTGTGCTCTTTCAGATTTTCTGATGTAGGCATTTAATGTTATGAACTTTCCTCTTAGCACCCCTTTTGTTTTATCCCAGAGGTTTTGATGGGCTGTGTCATTATTTTTGTTCAGTTCAAAGCATTTTTAAATTTCCATCTTTATTTCATTGTTGACTCAATCATTCACGAGCAGATTATTTAATTTCCATGTGTTTGTACTGTTTTGAGGGTTCCTTTTGGAGTTAAGTTCCAATTTTATTCCAATCTTGTCTGAGAGAGTACTTGATATAATTTTGGTTTTCTTAAATTTATTGCGACTTGTTTTGTGGCCTGTCGTGGTCTATCTTGGAGAATGTTCCATGTGCAGTGCTGAGATCGTGCCCCAAGGTACAAGCCTCCCCACTGAAAAAGCAAGCAGGGCTATTAGACCTTGCTCTCTCAACATGCCTGCATCCTTGGCTGTGGCTTCTGCGCTTGTATCTGCACTTCTTATTTGCACTGCCACCCCGTCACCCCTGCCGCCTCTTCCTCCTCCCCACTCCTCCCCACACTCCCCTTCTGGATTCTGTTCAGGAAAATTCATGCTCAGTCGAAATTATTAAAAAATTCAGCTAGGAGCTTCCTTCACCCTCTGACCCCTCCCCAATTTCACTGGCTGCCTTCATATAATTACTTTCTGACATTTATTTTTGCATAGAGGAAGGCTGAAGCTAATATTTTTAAAGTTATTGTCCTCCTAGAATACTTCTTGGGTTACCTATTTATCTTTGAAATTTAAGTTTTTATTGAGATATTTCTAGTTGTTCAGTTCTGATTAAATTTGCCTAGGCAAAACGTCAGGTTTTTCTTTTTCTTTTTTTTTCTGATTAAAATGTTTCTTTCTATACATATAACTACCAGTTCTGAACTAATTACTCTTTTAACTTCTCCCAAGAAGTCTACTATTTTTAGTTTGCATCCCTGTTTTCTCTGTTTGTGCCTGGTATCTTTCCTTCTGTTTTTTACTCCATTTAGTTTTCCCTTAATTCTTTTTGTCATAGTGTTGATTTAACTTTTTTTTTGCAGTTTTATATCTGCTTTATTATTTCTATAAGTGATTTATTGTGTTTGTTTTATTTTTAAATTATTGAACACTATTTAATGTATATTCTTATTAAAAGTAAGTTTCTTTGTGGGTATGTAAGAAACTGCTACCTTCTGTTTTTTAAATATTGTAAAATAAATTTATTTCAGGGAAAAATAATATTCCTATAAGTTCCTTTATTTTCTTGGGTATTTTAAAAACTTGATTGTGAATGCTTTTCTATCTAGTTACTATGACTGATAAAGAAAATATTTCCAAGAATGGTGATATTAAATTGACTTAATTTACATTTTGGTTAAATGTTTTCTGTGTGACTACAGTTGCAGACAGTTCAGACAGTTATTTAAAGTAATTTTGATTTTAGTCCTATTGACGTACATATGAAAGACATACAGGGTGATTAAAGTCACAGTTCTTTGCTCAAATGAAACCTGAAGAAAAAAGATACAGTTTAAGGTTCCTTCTCAATGCTTATTTCTATCATAAATCAATGGCTAAAAGTAAAACAAAAAAACTGGGTGGATGGTTAAAAATTATACTTCCTTCATTAGGTCATACATACCTGATAAGAGAAAATTCTTATCTCAAGATTGAATCCTATATGATATTATCTCATTATTTGCCATATTCTTTTTGACACAGCCTTACTGAATTAAATCTATCATTATATTTTTATTGTGTCTTTACTTCTGGATTTTTCAATAAGGGTAAACTAGATAAAATACCTTTATTGCCATTCTTTTTCTTTTTCCATGGTTTCAATTCTGCTGTCTTTTATAAAATCTCCTGTTGGCTTTAAAGGTTGAACTGATAGACTTTCTGAGCTGGAAAGGGTCTCTGACCCTCTTTGACTTTCCTCCAATGAATCTGTGGTTTCCCAGTCTCCACATTGATCTTTGTCTCTATACTCAAGTCACTGCATTATTTATTCACCTATCAGAATCCTATCTTCCAAAACTTTATGGCAGAGAGTAAATAACTGAAACAAGAACTCTTGAATGTGAAATTTAAAACAGGTTCTAGAGAGGTTAGCAGGTATACCAGATGTATATGCCATATTCCAACCTCATCCCTTTTCAGTGTGTAATTTCTGTGAACAGCCTTTCAGCACCCATTGTTCATCCACAGACCTTCTCTTGCCCAGATTTCTAGTAAGCTCTTCTTTCTGACTGTTACAATGACTTATTTGAACACTGGCAATATCTTATGTTTCCCTCAGAATCTTTATCTTAAAGATGTGTTGTCACCTATCAACTAGTAGTTCTGCCAATGGTAATGCCATGTTAATGTTCCAAAAGAAGGGCTTGCCTTTTATTGGTCTTATGTCCAGTTGTTTAAAAAACTACATTCTAGCTATGTAGTTTTCATAGTCTTTTTATATTTATTTTTTTAAAACCTAGTAATGATTTATTACAGTGGGTTCACTGATCTATTTACGACAATAACATCGGTTTGGAAAGTGAGTTACACTGCAAAAAATAGAATGTAAACCACCATTTGGGAGGAAAACAAAGGAATTTGATCTTCAGGACTTAAATCATTCTATGTGTAACACACCTAGCAATCTACTTATGATCCTTTTTAGGCAGACACATAATTATTCAACCTAAAATCTAAAACATGACTTTATAAGAAATGTAGAAGAAAAAACTCTCCCTTTTCAAGGCTAATCTACAACTACTGCTTTCTTAGAAGCTCTTAGTTACTTTGAATTTCTTTTCCCATCTCACTTCATATGTTTTTAAAATCTTTTTATGTTAAGGAGATGCAATATGATATTGTGGAAAGGCTAACCAACTAAAAGTCAGAGGTCTGCGTTTTAGTCTTAGCTTGATAGCTAAATATAATAGCTGACTGCTGACATTAAGCTGCATTTTCTAGTCTGTCTCATCCTCGGTTTTCCTAATGTGTAAAATAAAGAGGTGGAAGTCTGAGACATTATCCAAATTCATTCGTAATGGTAGATAAATGTAGATTACCTGGAATGTGTACTGTCACTGATTTTTTTCTTCTTCCTTAGCAAATGAGAGTTCATCTAAAATTATAATAGTTGCTAAACAAAGAAATTAATCCTGATGACTGAAAGAAAACCCTTTCACTTGATCTGCATCTTTAAAAGCATAATTTCTATTTTGCCATATTAAAGGAAATAACTACCCAGAAAGCAACTATAACCATTTTAACCATCCATATACATGGTATAGAACAAGAAACAGACTACAATAAGAATTTAAATTATACTATCATGATGAAATGTAGACCAGCGCAAGTTGTTTGTTTTGTTTTGTTTTTTGAGAGGGAGTCTTGCTCTCTCACCCAGGCTGGAGTGCAATGGCACAATCTTGGCTCACTGCAACCTCTGCCTCCTGGATTCAAGTGATTCCCCTGCCTCAGCCTCCCGAGTAGCTGGGACTACAGGCGTGTGCCACCACGCCCAGCTAATTTTTTGTATTTTTAGTAGAGATGAGGTTTCACGGTGTTAGCCAGGCTGATCTCGATTTCCTGACCTTGTGATTCACCCGCCTCAGTCTCCCAAAGTTCAGGGATTATAGGCGTGAGCCACTACGCCCAGCCCAAGTTTTAACTTATTCTATATATCTATTCTATATTCTAAAATTTCCCAAAATGGCAAATTTTATGTAGTCTTTCTGAGATGTCAACACAATTAAAAAGTTATGATTATGATTGGTGCAAGAAATATTTCAGTACTAGATTAGAATGGGTTTCTGAAAGTCTTGCATTTCAAAACTTCTATGTTTCCAGTGTGAGAAGAATCATAATTTTCATCATTGGATACTTCATTTCTTTCTCATAAAACATGATATTGATGAAAAAGGGTGAGTTCTTTTTTAGCTGTTTTTTTTTTTTTTTCCTTTAATGAGTGCTCCAATACATCAAAGAGCAGACTTCTCTATTTTTCCATTGGCCAGGCTCCAATTTTGTTCAGGCTATCTACTATTTATCCCATTTTCACAGAGCACATGTTGACCCAGAGAAAATACTAATTTGGTCACTTCCTCACTCATCTGAAGCAACAGCTACAAATTATTTATTTGTTTTAAATACGTCAGATGTTTCTGGGAACATGACCAAAGAAAGATGAAAGTATGGGTTTAGAAATTCAAACAAAATAATGAGATCAAACTCTCTTGGGTAGAAGGTAATTGGAAGTACTATTGGATTCATTCTCCACTAGTCATAGTATCTCTTATTGTAAACCACAAGCTGACCCAACTGTATACTTTTTATTAAGGAATAATCCCTATTTAAAAAACTCCTTTAGAGCTAGAATGCTATGCTTCTTGACCCAGAGAAAATAAACTCTGAAGGGTTGTAAATTTAAAAACAAAACAAATTCAAGCAAATCTGAATCCACAGACACTTGACTGATCCAATTTCCATGATGGTGTAATAGAAAGTATTAACTTTCTTAAGTTAACAGCTTGCTATTAATATTTGTCATTTCATTGATTTACAATACTTCAGTGAATGGTACAACGTTTGATAGATAGGCTTCTGTTGTAGTCCATTTGTGTTGCTCTAGAGGAATACCTGAGGCTGGGTAATTGCTAAAGAAAATATTATTTGGCTCATGGTTCTGCAGGCTGTATGAGAAGCCATGGGACCAGCATCTGCTTCTGGTGAGGGCCTCTGGCTGCTTCCACTCACGATGGAAGGTAAAGAGGAGACAGCATTTGCAGAAGTTACATGGCGAGAGAGGAAGCAAGAGAGAGGGAGATGGAGGTGCTGTTTTTAACAACAAGCTCTCACAAGAACTAATAGAATGAGAACTTACTTCCTCCTACCCCCAGAAAGTGCATTAATCTATTCATAAGGGATCTGCCACCAAGACCCAAAAAACCTCCCACTAAGTCCCAGCTACACTGGAAATCAAGTTTCAAGATGAGATTTGAAAGGGTAAGACAAACCAAACTACAGCAGCTTCTTAAGAATTTTGCTGATTTTAATCTATTAGCTATTAATGTATGTATTTCTCATGTATTGAGTTAGTCTATTCACCAGAAAATATAATGCTAAATTTAATTATATGCCCCACATGTTCAAAATCAATAAAACCTTGTACCTAAAGTAGAAATATGTTGGTTCTTTCTTTTAATGAAATGTGGTCAAATAATATGAGATCAAAATAGTTGAGGGTACTAAATACAGAACTGAGGATTCAAATCTCTGTTACTAATGCTGATTCACAGAAAGATGTGAGAAAAGTTTTCCCCTGATCTGTTGTGAGTAATTATAGTAATGAGGCACCTTGAAAATGTAAGCTGTTAATTAATAAGGCTACGTCTAATTGTATCTTCTTTAAACAAGTGTCTGGCATTTTGAACAGTAATCAGATATCAATATCCTTCACATATTCAGAGTTTTAACCACCATCTCTTCATAACTTACTCTTAATCCAGTCTGTCTAGCTTTCTCTATATTTAGTCAATCAAGTATCTTCTATTTCTTGGAATAATTACTTTATTCTAATGTTTTTCCTCCTGGGGAAGTTGTAGTTTATGTTCTTCTCCAAGTCAGTTTAATTTACATCACTGTCTTTTACTTACCACATGTAATCTTTGTTTCCAAAAATGAGACATCTTAGTTATTCTTTGAATCTGTCTACGCTTATTTTCAAACTTTTTTCAACATAGTAACTTTAATATGTTAGTCACAGACATAACTGGGTCCCATTCTCTGCATAAAATGAAGAAAGTTTTGATAGTGACTTTGGAGCAATTACCATACTCAAATGTTAAATGGGTACTAATTTAAGGCCAGATGATATGCCAATTAATCAAGCAGTTGGGATGAATGAATAATGGAATGAGCATGGCTGGAAACAAAATTGATTATATAGAATATAAAGTTAACAAAATCTGCCATAATTCAGAATAAACTTTAGAGATGCAAAATATAAAAGTAAGTATAACAAATCTTCAAATAATCTCTGTAGAAGACAAAATAATTATAAAAGTTAATAGGATACATTTTCTCCCAAAAGTAGAAAGTTCAGGTTTTGGGAGACCTTGAGGGCAAACTAAATACTAAGACAAATTCATGAAAAAAACTAGCGTAGAAATCATTCTATTTTAATTTCAAAATTCCAAAGGAACAGAATAATTCTTAAAAGCTCCTGGAGACATGGAGGTCATTTGTTTACAACAGGAAGAGAATAATTATCTTAACAACTCTGAATCCTAGAAGGCAACGCAACCAGGACTTAAAAGTTATCGCAAAAATAATTGTCAACTTGTAAAATTCTCCAATATACTTCAAAATGTCTATTACATATCGTATCCAGATTTACATTTTGAACACGTATACACCCAGACCATTATACATAATACCCTATAGGAAAAATTATCCAGCAGGTACTTCAGATAAAAAAGGAGAGAGTATGAATTGATACACCGCCAGGGTAATGGCTAAGTATGACCAGGAGAATGTTTAAAAAAATTAACCGGCTGTGGTGGCGTATACCTGTAATCCCAGCTACTCCGGAGGTTGAGGCAGGAGAATCGCTTGAACCCAGGAGGCAGAGGTTGCAGTGAGCCAAGATCGCGCCATTTCACTCCAGCCTGGGCTACGAGTGTGAAACTCTGTCTCAAGGGAAAAAAAAAAAAAAAAAAAAGGAGTTGGGAACGGTATAGAAGATTTTGAAAGCTATAGTTTTCATTTTCATTGTTGACCAAGGAAGAATTAAAAGTGTATTTTATTTAATTTTACATCCGTAGCCACTAGTATAACTGAGAAATCTACTAAGGTTAACCCTTGGTTTCTGGGGACAGGAGGCATTGAGATATTTTTACTTTTCCATCCTTCTGTATTACTTGACATTTATTTTACTGTGTTGAGTGCAATGTTTTATAATGATAATGATAAAAATACCTAGTTTTAGAAAGAAAAGGTCCCATGTCTTTGACATTGGGTCAAAGAAAACATAGCAAACAGCAAACAATTTTAACAGTGCCATCTTTTTCAAATCTTGTAGATGTTTTAGATGTTGGAGTTTAATGCTCTGTGGTTACAGTGTTTTTTTTTTTAATTTTTTAATTTTTTTATTTTTGAGGCAGTCTCACTCTGTCACCCAGGCTGGAGTGCAATGGCACAATCTTGGCTCACTGCAAGCAATTCTCTGCCTCAGCCTCCCGAGTAGTTAGGATTACAGGGCACCCGCCATCACGCCAAGCTATTTTTTGTATTTTTTGTTTGTTTGTTTGTTTTTTATCCAGAGACAGGGTTTCACCATGTTGGCCAGGCTGGTCTCGAACTCTTGACCTCAGGTGATCCACCTGCCTTGGCCTCCCAAAGTGCTGGGATTACAGGTGTGAGTCACCGCTACCTGGCCATGTTGTTACAGTCTTGAAGTTCTCAATAATTGTATTTTTGACTCTGTGTCTTAAAAGTGAAGTTCAACGAAACAATATAATGTGACCTGGGGGTTTGGCGTCTTAGAGCCTCAAAAGGGCTGCTGCACTTTGGGTTGTGCGGGTGGAGATGTCTGCATCTGCCCATGCCTTCTGCGTTTAGGGGGCACTTGGGTGTTGGCCCAGGGAAAATCAGGATTAGGCAAGTGCCTCATAGTGTTTCAGAGGAGAATAAGACTGTGGCTATCTTCTCCGAAGGCTGTACTCATTCAAATACTAAGGGCATCCCAGCAGGGAAGTTGCAATCTGTTGTACTACACCAATCTGATGTGGGATGGAGTCACAGGCCTTTGGGAAGAAATGATTGACTTCTCTGTTCCCAGTCAGGACCACAAATTTTCATTTTGCACTAGGCCCTGCAAATTATGTAGTCAACCCCAAGAGGCAACTTCATGGAGAACAACGGCAAGATGTCATTGGGCACTAGCCTGCCATTTCTACTGGGGTCATGATTTTGACTCCTTTTGCCAGGAGATGATGTAGTGTCAGGAATTCTTGTCCACGTTCATGTTAGTACTTCTGACACATCCATAGCCACTTTCTAAATTTCTTGCCTCTTTCTCATTCCCAGCAGTATTTCCTCTCAGAATAGGGACCATACAGCCAGAAACTTCATAAAACATCTCACTTACCTTTGTTGCCAGTCCTAATTCCAAATCATGCCGTGTATTCTTTCCTACCTAACTCATCTCTTTTGATAATTTTATTTCCATGTATTTGACTTCTGCTGTAGGAGGCCCTCATTCATACTTTTTCTCACAGTTCCATTACTTTATTTTTCATACTTGCAAAGTCTTTTTTCCTCATCCCTAATGCAGTGGTATGATTTAATCTTATCTCCTACAAGATCCAAAACTCGGTGGAATTTTGCATTTTTACTAGTATTTTTTTCTTTCCTAAGCCATTTTCCATTTTGGAAATGGCATTTTTCAATATATCCTTATTTGTTTTTTGAGATTGTGTTGAATGCTTTGTCTAAATAGAAATATGGATCTTCCAAAATTTGGTAGTTCTTTTGTGCTTTAATAAAGCTTATTCCTGCAGGTCTTTGTTTAGGTTTCATTTGAAATAATTTCTGAGTACCTACCTTCTATAAGGCACTGGGGGCTAACAACCTACTCATGAAACTTCTTAGAGTTTTTCAACAGGGATGCTTGTATTTGTTTGAAATATAGAGAAAAAACGTATTTGTTTATAAACTATGTGGTGGACTGAATTTGCCCCTCTCATTCACGTGTTTGAAACCTGACAACCAATGTGATGTTATTTGGAAATGAGGCTTTTAGGAAGTAATTAAAATTAGATTAGGTCAAAAGGATGGTGGGGAACTCCATGATGGAATTAATGTACTTTTCAGTCACCCAGTCTGTGGCATTCTGTTATGGCAGCCCAACCTCACTAAGACAAACTAAAAATAATTTCAATCTAGTTTGTTTTTGATTTCGATATTTAGTTGACTATTAAGCATATTTCTTATAAAATTCATATTAGTGATTCAAGTATTACCTCTAGTGTTTCTTTATTTTTTTCATCCTTTCTCACGTAGTCACCAGAATGACACAGATTTTCTACTGTAGACAACTATAATAGCAAATAAGAGAAGAAAGAAGGAAGGTAAAGTGGGAAGAAGAAAGTATGTTAGAAATATTTGCCAGATCACTTTGGTCTTCTAAGTTTGGAAAACATCAACAAACTTTAAAGAGTGTCTTGCCTTCACATTCCTTGATAAAAATTAGTTGAGGGTTCAGGCAATGCTATAAATATATTCTTGGGAAAGGCAGAAAGGAAGACATAAAAATGTAATAGTTACTGTGTCTTCCAAGTACCAGGCATTGTCCTAAATGCTTTACATATGCTACTTTGTTTTGTCTTCACAATCTCTCTGGGAAGCAAGTATTATTATCCCATTTATATAAATGGAATTGAGGCTTAAAATGTTAATTTTCTATAGCCTGACAATTTAAGGGTGTTAGAATTCAGCTAATATATGTCTGTCTGATTTTGTGACACTCTACTAAACCACTCTGAGAATTCTATTCTTTCTTATTTATATTTGCTTTGTTTTCCTTATAAACTCAGTGGACTAATACTCAACTTTAATTTTAACAAGAAAGCCTGCTGCCTGACCTGTAAGAACCTTACCTTTTCTCTTAGGAGTCATCTTAATTTAAAGAGCTGCCAGTCTATGAAGGGTCAGTAATCTCTTTCCTGTTGAATTATCATGCCTCATCCAGTTGGTTTTATGGCTTCAGATTAGAGTCAAAGTCCTCTTTTGTTATTCATTGTCTTGATTCAATAAGGACAGAGTTGGTTAATATTTTACTGGGAAGATTCCCAGTGGTCACATTCTGGCATGCGAAAAAAATTGGATTTATTTATCAATATATAACCAGCTGTGTGGGAGATGTCTTCCTTTAAACCCCCCTTTTTTTTTCTTGTTAGGTAGTTTATTTGGGAGCAAGGCAAATAATGGGTAAGGAGACACATTTTGGGTTTTTGGTCTTTCGAAGAGAAGAGTCATTCTGGGAACACTTTCCTAATCCTGCCTCTCATAACCCCAGTGTTTAAACTCCTAATTTAGAAAATCATGGATAAAAGCTAAGGCAAAATCAACGTGAGGGAAAGAAAATTGTGATCCATATCAACTTCTACGACAGCTATTCTTTGTAGCAGTCCACTGACCTCTTAAATTAATAAACAACATGGCCCTGGACGTCAGGTAGACTCAGCAGTAGCAAGATGAGATTAATAATAACCTAACATCACCAGCTACAACTGTACAGACAGTGCTTGGGCATGCTACTTGAAAGGCCTATTCAGAAATTATGTTTCTAGACTTTTTTTTAATACTCCTGGCAGCTCTCTGTCCTAGGGCTCTTTGTTTCCATTCATTTTCTTCTCTTAGTTTTGAAATTTTATTCAAAACTTTTGTATAATATGTAGAAAATCCTATATATGAACTGTATCAAAAGCAAGAAAATAGTAATCATCAGGTCCCTGGCTATTCTTTTGTATTTAGACAACATGCTGCATCAGAAAGAGTGCCATTTTCGGAATTCAACCATACCGTTTAATATTAGAATAATTTTAATGATACCTGGACATTTTCACTGTTTCCTGTGACTTCATTGGATTGCTTCCATATGAGTTTATTGGGGCTGTCTTTACAATGTAGCATAGACTGGGTGGCTTAATGTTCTCACAATTCTGGAGGCATAAAGTCCCAGACCATACTTCATGTGTCAGCAGGCTTGGTTTTTTCTGTGGGCCTCTTTTAGCTTGTAGATGACCATCTTCTCCCTGTGTCTTCATATGGTCTTCTCTCTGTGTGCCAATTTCCTCTTCTTGTAGGACACCATCATATTATATTAAGGGTAGTTGTATTAGTCTGTTCTCACACTGCTAATAAAGACATACCTAAGACTGGGTAATTTATAAAAGAAAGAGGTTTAATTGACTCACAGTTCCACAGGGCTGGGGAGGCCTCACAATGATGGTGAAAGTCAAATGAGGAGCAAAGTCACATCTTATATAGTGTCAGGCAAGAGAATGTGTGCAGGAGAACTCCCCTTCATAAAACCATCAGATGTCCTGAGACTTACTATCACGAGAACAGCACAGGAAAGACCCACCCCCATTCAGCTACCTGATTCAGTTACCTCCCACTGGGTGCCTCCCACAACACATAGGAATTACGGAAGCTAAAATTCAAGATGAGATTTGGGTGGGGACACAGCCAAGCTATATCAGTAGTCTACCCTTAATATAATAAGACTAGTGACCTCATTTTACCTTAAGGACCTCTTTAAAGACTGTATCTCCAAATACAGCCACATTCTGAGTTACTGGGGGTTAGGATTTCAACATATGACTACTAGGGGGAGCACTTGTGAATTCATCCCATAACATCCCCTAAAGTCTATTCAGAAGCCAGCAACCAGAGTGAGCCTTGCTAAATACAAGTTAGATTGGGCCTCTTCTCAGCTTACACTGTCTTCTTGCGCATTCCTATCCAGTGTCTTCCGCAGTGCCTGGAACAGACGAAACAATTCCTATTTCTTGAAATGAATGTATATTTGTTAGTGTGCTTTTAAAATTTTAAATTGGTGCAAAACATATTTCATAACATGTAACTGTGTTCATCTTTGCTATATCATGCATATAATAACAAAGTTTGGTTTTCCAAACTCTTGGTTTACATCAACGCAGATGTATTTTGTATCTTTATTGCATCTTGAAGAGAATTCAAAAGGCACAGAAAGGTCAAAGAATTCACAACTGTGTCCATGTGTCCTGTACAAGTGAGTTATCCTACATATTGTGGGCAGCATACTTCTCAAAACCACATGTAATTGGTGCAGATTTCAATTTGAAATACCAATAAAAAGTGGAGCAGGCTTTCCATTTGATGTAATTCTCTTGATATCAGAGGAAATGTGCATCAAACTTTATATTCAAAAAATATAACTTAGTGCTTTTAACAGCAGGCTTGGTAATTAGTTGGGCAATTAAGGGACTGTAAATTATAATTTTAACTCCAATAGACATCCTCTCTAACACCTTGGGAAGTCCATTTACCATTACTTCCTCTCTTTTCCCATCTATAAAATCAGTCTAAAAATAGATTCTCCATAAACTTGCTGAAGAACTAAAGTCAGATAGGTTTAGAAATGGAAGAGATTCTGCAAGGTTATCTGGTTAAGTCCTCTTTCAGGCACATTTATTTCATAAGGATAGAAAGTTACCGTCTCATTTTATTCATGAACATTTTTAAATGCTTAATGTATTTTAATGTTATTTTTGTAGAATTTTACATGAAAAAGATTACAAGGTGATTTACTTGTATTATAAGTATGCATTGTATGGGAAGACAAAAGAGTAGCTCTTGTCTGTTGCAGAGGTGAATGTATTTATTAGCCATAGCCTGGTTGGGTCTTAATTTCCAAGGTCAATCATTAACATATTTAAAGTAAGGTAATCCACTTCCATTAAAGCCATTAGGACCAATAGATCCTGACTCAGGAATCTGTCACCTGGCCTACATTCCACAGATCTCATTCTAGGTTTGGCGCGGAATTTTAACATTTTCTTTTCTTTCTGAAATCATATTCTCTTAAAAGTGCTGGCTCGTATTTCTTTTTCCTATTTTGTTGCCTCTTTCTCTCTCTCTCTCTTTAATACATACCTTGTTACTAACAAAACCATCAATCAAACCCTTTATACATTTTTACAGTTCTGCATTTCTGTTATCCCAAAGGGATTTTATTCCTTCAATATTTACTGCTAGGCCACATTTATCTTATCTGTTGGGGGAAAAAATCATATATCCTTTTTTTTGTATATACTGTTTCTACTGCAGTCTTCCCTAGGGACACTGATAGTGCTGAAGTTCATAATACTTGAGTGGTAGCACATTTTAGAGTGGTGTCACCTGGGTGGCATAAAGGAGTGTTTCCCAATGTGGGCAGGAGGTAGGAGGAGGGTAGGAGGAGGAAGGCTGCCAATATCACTGCCCCGGAATCTTATTTGCTAAAGAAAGAATTATTCTGACACTTCTGAAAATGGTAAGGAAGACTTTATTCAGGACTACTGTGATGAGTGTCAAGACCATTGCAGTAGAGTAGAAAGAGTACAGGCTCAACTCTGAAGACAACAAGATCAAATAGGAATTTATAGTCAAGGAGCAGGTTGTTGGGGTGGAAGGGGTGGTGGGGGCAATAATCAGTGGATGGAAAATGAACAAGAAGAGACACCAGAGGTAGCAGGAATTGGGGGAATTCTCTCTGAACTGACCTAATAGGATTCTTGCTGAAGGCAGGCCAGGGTGACCAGATATGAGGGATGGATGGGTGTCGGGGGATGTAGAATTTGAATGAGGGAAATTGGATATGAAGTGTGGGGGGTTCTCTCTAGCAGTCTTAACGGGTTTCTTGTTAAAAGTTTGCTACTGTGTTATGTAGGCCCAGCAAGGATGAGGGGATGGGCTGCAGGGGTTGGGGTGGGGCAGGGATCAAAGCTGAGATCTACTTGAGAAGAGTGCTCAGAGAAACCTGACTAAAGTTTGGTCAAGGAAATAGTCTTTGTCAAAATGTCATGGGGAGCTTTGGTTTGGATGAGAAGTGTGGGAAAGTGGGCCTGTCCTGGGTATTGACCACTGCAATCTAGGTGATTTTGATGTTGATCAATGCCCTGGTTTGTAAAAAAACAAACAAAATAACTAACCTAAAATGTCTTCTTTAGTTCCCTGATCATCTCAGCTGTTTTCAACTGTGGAAATAGCTCTAATTCATTGGTTTCCAACACTGACTACATATTGAAAACATCTGGAGACCTTTTTTACAAACTACACATACCTGGGTACCCCTCCTTACCCTAGAATTATTGTGAATGCACTTTAGGGATCAGTGTTTTCTTAAAGCTCCCTAGGTATTGGGATGAGCAACCAGGGTTGAGAACCATGCTTCTGATTGAATGCTCCAAAGTTAAAACAAAGTAATTATAAATGTCCCTTCCCTCTCTCAGAAAAGAAAGTCATTTCTATACTTACATTTGGCAAATGCTTAAAGTTTTTTACTCTTGGCTAAGCCAACAAACTTCACTTAAATTTTTCTCACTGGAAATATTTTCCACATTTTTGCTATTTATGTAGGGACCAATGCAAGCTGCCTCACATCCTTTTTAATCTGGATATCCTATATCAACAAAGGTCTGACTTATTTCTGATACAGGAAGAATAAATATTTCCTGGTCTTTGCATGACTTCTTCAAATAAATGAGTTGCTCGAGTTCAAATGACTATTTCTAAATCATCCTTGTATCAGATTTCCTTTTTTTCTAAAGAAAACTGTATGAGTAAGGGGAAAGTGAGGCACTCAGCAGATAAGGGCTTGTGTAATCTGCCATTGTTTGTTGGGTGAGACAGAAATTAGTCTAGTGAATTTGTACCATGGAAAATTACTTAGTCTGCTCTGAAGAAGCTGTCAAGCCTGGCTGGGAGCTACCAATGCAGTTCTTTGCTCATAAAAACAATTGTGAGAGCTATCCTTTTATTCTTGTTGTAAATACTTAACACTGCTAGTAAGCCACCTTCTCAGGGAATTTTATGGCTTTTCTCAGATCCTTTCCTCTTCCCTTTTCATTGTAAACCATCCTGAAACAAATTATTATTAATAAATTATATTTCTATAACACCTTTCTTCTGCCAGAGCTCCCAGGCGGCAATACATACAGAAATAAAAACATAAATAAAAGTATTTCTTATACCTCTTCACTCTGCCTGTTGTCTGAAGCAGTCACTGGTTTTTAAAAAAATTTTTTTATTATTATTATACTTTAAGTTCTAGGGTACATGTGCATAACGTGCAGGTTTGTTACATATGTATACTTGTGCCATGTTGGTGTGCTGCACCAGCAGTCACTGTTAATCCCAAGAATTTCAGAAGTATTCTGAAGAAAGTTCCATAAAATCCTCCAATCTTGGAGGACGGCAGTCTGTCAGGATGACGTATTTGTAAGCTAAAGAGCTTTACACTTTAAAAACGACCAAGATACACATAAAATCTGACTATTTGGATAGATCTTTAGAAGAAAGTTAAAGTTATGTATTTTGGGGAGAAATTTTATAAATATCTGTATACATATGTTAACTAAGAAAATTACTGACTTGTTTTAAGTAACTAGATATTTTAAAATTTAGAGTGCTAAGACTAGATTAGAATTTTAGTCAAAGAGTATTATTACCGTAAGTTTTTGATAAAGATTGAATAACTGTGATGAAAGTGGTAGGGGTCAATCCCATTACTGGGTATATACCTAAAGGATTATAAATCATTCTATAAAGACACATGCACACGTGTGTTTATTGCAGCACTATTTACAATAGCAAAGATTTGGAGCCAACCCAAATGCCCGTCAATGATAGACTGGATAAAGAAAATGTGTCACATATACACCATGGAATACTATGCAGCCATAAAAAAAGAATGAGTTCTTGTCCTTTGCAGGAACATGGATGAAGCTGGAAACCATCATTCTCAGCAAACTAACACAGGTACAGAAAACCAAACACCACATGTTCACACCCATAAGTAGGAGTTGAACAATGAGAACGAATGGACACAGGGAGGGGAACATGACACACTGGGGCCTGTCGAGGGGTGGGGGAAGCAAGGGGAGGGATAGCGTTAGGAGAAATACCTAACACATGCGAGGCTTAAAACCTAGGTGATGGGTTGATGGGTGCAGCAATCCAGCATGGCAAATGTATACCTATATAACAAACCTGCACATTCTGCACATGTATCCCAGAACTTAAAGTATAATTTTTAAAAAAAGAAAATGGCTAGGGTTAGTGCCTCTAGAAATTTTTAAATATCTTAATCCTCAATGCAAAAAGCTAAGAACTTGGAAATGAAATAAAAACAAAATACACAAGATATAGCATAAAGTGTAACATGTGTGAAGGTAGTTTGAATATAAGGAATTATGTCAAAGACATACATATTTGATTGGAGAGATAAGCTTTTCATAGAGTACAATTAAACTATTAGTATTCCATAAACATAAAAATGTGCTGTTTTTTTCCTTAGACCACTTAGTACATTTTAAATAAGCTCCCTTTTCCTTTTTACCTTGCACATAGACATAAGAAACTGTCATGTCTGCATTACTTGGATTATAATCATGAACCAAAGTCTGAGACAGGTACTTTGCACAGATTCTTTAGAAGTGATTGTTCTCGATGGAGATTACCCGGAGTTTGGACATTTCCCCGATTTGAGTCACTCTGGGATTTAGGCTGTAGCTCACAGTAACTGAGTCTTCTGAGGTCACTTGTTAGACCTGATACCTTTTAAAAAGTCAGTATTTAGGACCACAGGTTTAGAAGAACCACAGTTTGCCTGAAACCAATTGATGATAATGTATGTTTGTTTTCAGAGAATCCTTCACACTGACATCATTCTCGAAATCAGCCGGGCAATGATGAAGTGGTTAATCATTTGTTCTTTAACCTTACAATATCTGAGCTTACCATTAATCATCAGTGTCTGTGGGTGTGCTTGCATTTTTTTGGATTTGTGAGTGATCAAAAAAAGAAAATGTAACTGGTGAATAATGATTAACAGAAAGTATATGGAGAAATATTGGTGCTGTCAGTTCATTGCTTTGTGCTTAACTTTTGCTAGTATTCATTACTACAGAGGAACCTTTGAATGATTTCATGTCAACACTGTGACAAACAGTTCAATCCTTCAGAAATATTCATAAAATACTTGAAGCTATTAAAGTCTCGCTGTGGCATATAATGGTAAATGGTCTTTCTCTATTGGTCTCTGTGTGTGTGCCTATGTTTAAGCCTGTGAATATATCCCATCAACTGAAGAATCTTTTATGTGCAAGTATTTCAAGGTCCTGGGTGAATTTCTCTCTAACTGTATATTTCCACACAGTTTCAAAATTATGTAGATTACATCTCTAAGCCTAACTCTTTAAGCCTCTTTCAAGTTTAGATTTGTCTCCGTTTAAATTTCAGGGAACATTTCCAGCCCGAAAGGGGTGAATTTCTGCTTATACTTTCCATCATCAGAGATGAAACCATCTAAGGTTTTCTCTGGTCTTGAGGCCAAATGCCACCCATATAGTGGTCACCGTGGGCAGAATTGCTCAACCACCTTCTTCTCTGCTAAATCTGCAGTTTATCCTCTTCTACAAATTTATATCATGACTTGATTGGTCTTTTTTTATTTGCATAAATTTAGAGGGTACAAGTACAGTTTTGTTATGTGGATATATTGTGTAGTGGTGAAGTTTGAGATTTGAGAATAGCCATCACGTGAATAATGTGCAGTGTACCCACTAAGTCATTTCTCATCCCTTACCCCCATTCCACCCTGTACCCTTCTGAGTCTTCGATGTCTATTATTTCACTGCCTATGTCCATGTGTACACATTATTTAGCTCCCACTTACAAGTGAAAATATGTGATATTTGACCTTCTGTTTCTGAGTTATTTCACTTATGATATTGTCATCCAGTTCCATGTTGCTGCAAAAGACATGAATGGTTTCATTCTTTTGTTTGAGTTTCCATGTCATATATATATGTGTGTGTGTATATACACATATGTATATATACATGTATGTAGTATATATGTATATTTGTATGGTATAGATGTATAGTATATATGTATATATGTTATGTATGTATGCATATATGTGATGTGTATATTTATACATGTACTACATACAGGTCTATATACATGTATATATGTATAGCATATAGTATGCATATGTATACTACATATATATGTATGTATACTACATCCATGTGCCATGGAATACTGAGGCGAACCATGGTTTGCCTGAGTAGTGTGTGTATATATATGTATGTTATGTGTATATGTTATGTATATATGTGTATATATACTACATATACATATATGTGTATATACTACATATATGTAGTGTATATATGTATATATGTATATGGCCTGAGTAGTATTCTATGGCACGTAAATGTATGTATATATGTATACACACACATCTGGTGTATGTATATACATATATAAATATATATGCATGTATATATGAAATATATACATGTATATATACTGTATTTTATTTATATATATGTGTGTGTATGTATATATATATACACACACATCCAGTCATCTGTTGATGGATACTTAAGTTGATTTCATATCCTTGCTATTATGAATAGTGCTGCTATAAAAGTACGAGTATGGCTGGGTGCGGTGACTCATGCCTGTAATCCCAGCACTTTGGAAGGCCAAGGCGGGCCGGTCATTGAGATCTGGAGTTAGAGACCAGCCTGGCCAACATGGTGAAACCCCGTCTCTACTAAAAAAAAAACAAAAATTAGCCGGGTGTGGTGGCATGTGCCTGTAATCCCAGCTACTTGGGAGGCTGAGGCAGGAGAATTGCTTAGACCCGCGAGGCAGAGGTTGCAGTGAGCCAAGATGGTGCCACTGCATTCCAGCCTGGGTGACAGAGCGAGACTCCGCCAAAAAAATAAAGGACAATTATGGGTATCTGAGATTGCTGGGTAACTAAATGGTAGTTCTATTTTTAGTTCTTTGAGAAATTTCCAAACTGTTTTCCATAGAGGTTGCACTAAGTCACATTCCCACCAGTGTTAAGTTTTCCTTTTTCTCCTGATCCTTGTCAATATCTGTTTTTTTTTTTTTTTTTTTACTTTGTTTTTTTTTTGACGGAGTCTCTGTAGACCAGGCTGAAGTGCAGTGGCACCATCTCGGCTCACTGCAGGCTCCACCTTCCAGGTTCACGCCATTCTCCTGCCTCAGCCTTCCGAGTAGCTGGAACTGTAGGCATCCGCCATCACGCCCAGCTAATTTTTTTTGTATTTTTAGTAGAGACGGGGTTCCACCGTGTGTTAGCCAGGATGGTCTCAATCTCCTGACCTCGTGATCCGCCCGCCTTGGCCTCCCAAAGTGCTGGGATTACAGGCGTGAGCCCCGGCTCCCGGCCGGCCTTGACTTTTTAATAATAACTATTCTGACTGGCATAAGATGATATCTCATTGTGATTTTATTTGCATTTATCTGATGATTAGTGATGCTGAGCATTTTTTCATATACTTGTTGTCCATTTGTAGGTCTTCATTTGAAAAATGTCTGTTTATGTCCGTTGCCCACTTTTTACTGGGATTATTTGATTGGTCTTTTCAATGACAGTTCTTTGCCTGTGAGCTGCTACAGTGTGAGACACACAAGTCCTCGCTCCTGGTAACGACTATTATGTCTCTGGTTGACTACCTGATTATACCTTTAGCATGTGGCATTGGCCAATCATGGTGAAAAATACATGAAATAAAATTCTGCATTAGTCAGATCTGACAATCATAGAAAAGCGATAGCTGTGTGTATGAGTGTGTGTGAATGCATGTAATCATTGAGTATCTCCCGCAAGTTTCCTTGACAAACATATTCTTTATTATCCTTGAGTGGTGTATTTGCTTCTTGAATCTCCAATGCTTTCCCAATTGCTTTATTTTTGAGTATACCATATTTCCTACCTGTTGGTTCTACCTAGAGTCTTACAGAATGTTCTCAAGAAATACCTACAACATTCTTTTTTGGATAGAGGAATCAGTATGCAGAGGAGTGATTTAAATTTCATGATTTGAAATAGGGATGTTTCAGGCTTTTGGCCTATGGTTCACCTTTTAAAATGTCGTTTGATATGTAGGAGACACTCAAATATTTCTTGAATGACTGAACATTGAATTAATCTTTAAGGGTCCAACCAACCTCACACCTTATCATGTATTTTCTGTTTGCTGAACAAACATTTCAGATGATTTTCACTGTGATATAGTATGGAGTTTAAACTTCTTATCAGGCAAGGCTCAAAATAATATTTACATCATATGTATTTTCAATATTATCTTACATCTTTGCAAGAGAGAAAAAATGCTAATTGTAAATTGTATACTTATTTTGTAGGAATAATATACATACAGTACATTGTTTTTTTAAATTGATAATTTAGGTATTTAAATATCCTATATTAGATATTTGAACACTATCTCTTTTCAGACTATAGCATTTGATGTTGAGAGTCAACTGAATGAAATGTCTAATTTTCCTATTCATTCATTTTTTAGTCATACGAACCATAATACGATTATGAAGATGTAGTGAATATGTCTATGAATTACTTTTTTCAAATTAAATTTCTTTGGTAAAAACAGCTGACTGAAATACATTTAGAGTGTTCTTTCCTGCATTTTTAATTGTTGAAAATGTCAAAATGAATGAAACTTTTAATGAAAGATCCCTATTTAAAAATGAATGCACAATGTTGAATGTTATGATAAAATAGTGAATATAAGTCAAATCTATAATCACATGTGTACATACATATATGTATGTATGTATTCATATATGTATGTATGTATACATATACACACTAAATATTGAATGTGTACACTTCCCACTTAATTTTGTTAGAGTGGTCTAACAATATGAAGAAAATAAAATTATGATGATAATGAAAATCGGAATTTGTCTATATAAAACATTGTTTTGCATAGAGTTCACATATGCTCAGAATAAGTAATTGTTAAAATTTTCAATTAATAACAAGACTGAGAAAATGGCTCCTTCTATATGAGTAGGACCTTTGCTTTAATTTCTCTAACTGTACATTCTGATGTTTCTTCTCAGCATCCAAATATACTCAAATTTCCTCCTTTTCAAAAATAGAAAAACCAAGGAAAACACCTAAGAGTAAATTTTTCTTCTAACTTCTACCTTTGAAAACTTTATCCTCACATCCAAAATTCTCAGAAAACTTGTCTACCCAAGTGGCAACACTTTATCCCTTTCCATTCCCTCCTCACTCCTCAGTCCACTTTAATCTGGCTTTTTCTCTTTTTACTTCAGCAAGAAGTTCTTTAAAACCACCAGTGAAATCCTTATCTTGAAATCCATCTCTATGAGTTTTGCTTCTCAGTAGCAACTGACTCTCTTGGCCACTCTCCTTGAACTATTCCCATCCTTGGGCTTCAGGGCAGCTATGTGAGGCTCCCTTTCAAGCTACATCTTTCATGTGCAGGCTCATTTCCCTCTGCCTGGCTGTTGAGTGTTAAAATTCCTTAAGACTCCAAGATTCTTTGCTCCCTTCTGTTTTCTGTGTATTCTCCCTAGTGTATCTTACTCACATCCGTAGTTTAAATTACCATCTGTATAAGAACCCTGAAATTGATATTTTTATCTCTTAGCTCCAATTTTGCTTATTGTGCTTATTGAAAGTTTCTCTTTAGATGCTTCAAAGGTGCCTCAAACTCGACATGTCTAAAACGGCACCAATGACCTCCCATCCCAAACTCAGTATTCTGTGTTTCCTATTGCTGTGAACGCTGTGTCTCTGACCATATCTCCTTCAACGTCCTCCTTTGCTGTGCACCAGCTGTACTGGCCTGCTTGCCATTCTTTGAATAAAACAAGATAACTTCTATCACAAGATCTCTGCACTTGCTCTTACTTCTGCCTGGAATATCTTGTCTCTAATTCTTTCCGTAGACATATCCTATTCTTCATTTATTTCTCATCTCAAACACTTCCCCCTTAAAGAAACCTTCCCTGAACATCTTATCTAATGGTTTACGCATTCGTATTGTTATTTATCATATTGCTATTTTTAATTTCTTATGCTTATAAAAGTCTCTTAAGGTGCTGTTGTTGAGATACATATTTTTTTTTCCCTTAAACTAGAATCTTAGCTCTTCAAAGGAAGTTACTTCGTTTGTAACTGTGAAAACGTAATGTCTGCTACATACTAGCAATTCGATTTTACTTATTAGTTCCCAAATCTATTCATTTATCTTTATCCCCATTGCCACCACCCTAGCCTGAGCTACCATCACGGCTTGCCTGGTCTTGCCTGCAAGCTTCCTTACTACATCTATTTACCGACCAATCTACCTATTCTGCCCTGTAACTAAAGTGGTGTTTTTACAGAAGCAAATCCGATAATGCTCCTTTACTCTTTAAAAACACTCAAGCATTTCCTGCTGTTCTCAAGATAATGATCAAAATATTTAAGGTGAGCTGTAAAGCCATGCGTGATCTCCTTCGTGTCTTACTGCTTTTCTCTTTGCTTCCCCACCCCACTACTTTGGTGTTTCTGTAAGTTCCTCAAATGCCTGATTCTCCTACTCATCTTGGAATCTTTCACAAGTTGCCTTGACCTGGATGGTTCTTTCAGTGTACCCGTGCCTAGCCCTAGACTTATCTGGTTAATTTTTTCTTACTCTTCTAATTTCAGTCCAAATTCCACTGTTCTGTGTGCCTGGCATTGTACTATGCTGAGATAGATATGACAATGTTGTGAAAAGTCTTTGCTCTCATATCTTTTCAGTATAGAATAGAAACCTGCTATGCATTCACCTGGCTTCCAACTGAGGAGCCATGCTGTATTTTCTACTAACACATTCACAATTTGTAAAGATACACATTTATGTATGTATAGAATTGTTTTTTAATTTCCCTCACTAAACAGTAAGCTTCATGACTTGCAATATGAATTCATGGAATAGATGAATGCATGACGTCCATTCAATAAACACTTCTTGAACACTGACTATAGTACATATTAGAACTCAAACTTGGCTTAAATAAATAATGTAATAATATTTTGTATGCCAGCCATTTATAATGAAGGCAGTTCCATGGTTGAAATTTGAAGTCATCTCTTATTACATACACAGCTCAAGCCTTATGCTCTGTAACATTTTATTCTCTCTCTCATAAGATTTCAGTTTCATATCTAAGCATACTTCTAATCATGTCAAATGGGAATCTTGCTTTTCCTCTCGTTTACAATGTCCTTTGATGAAATTGCAAGTTTGGTCAAATATAATCCTGATTGAATGGGCTCAGTGGTCTTTGCCACAAGCATTTAAGTTAATCTGTTGGCAACATGGAGAGAACACATTTCTTTCTATTTGGCAGGATATTAACTCATTTTAGCCGTGGAAGCTGTAATTTTCTGAGTGGTATTCTAGTGGCTGGCAGAATTTAATGCAGGTTTCCAGTGCCTTGTTCATGCCAATAATACAATTTTCACACCAAGAGTCTGGCGAGATGTATGTTGAGAGAAACCAATACATGATGTAAAACATGATTAGTTTGATTCAGTAAGTGTGTTTTAAATTCTACCTTGTGAAAACTCTTCAGTACTAGTTTGGTGTAGCATAAAAGGCATGAGAGAGTCAGGATTTTCAATAAGGTTTCAGTCTTAGTGGACTGATGAAACGTACACGTGTTATATTAGGCTTCTAATGTGGAGACTTCATGTCATCCTCCAGTAGCATTATTTATTCTTGACTACTTCTAAAATGGAGTGCTTGTTCTAAATCCACTCTCTGTAAAAGTTGCATCATTTATGTGGTCACATAATTTTGAAATCTTGAAATTCTAACCAATTTCTTTTGTTTTATACCCTGGGTCTGATGAGTTGCCAAGTGGTATCCCTTCCTCCTTAAAATTGGCTCTCTGGGCCAGCGCGGTGGCTCACTCCTGTAATCCCAGCACTTTGGGAGGCCAAGGTGGGTGGATCACGAGGTTGAGAGATCGAGACCATCCTGGCTAACATGGTGAAACCCTGTCTCTACTAAAAATACAAAAAATTACCTGGGCTTGGTGGCCAGCACCTGTAGTCCCAGCTACTCGGGAGGCTGAGGCAGGAGAATGGCGTGAACCCGGGAGGCGGAGCTTGCAGTGAGCCAAGATGGTGCCACTGCCCTCCAGCCTGGGCGACAGAGCGAGACTCTGTCTCAAAAAATTAAAAAAAAAATTAAAAAAATTGGCTCTCTTTTTTAGCCCATCATTTGTGTCCTTGTGACTCGCATTACCTTCATCTTCTTATCCAGTGAATGCAGACTTTTCTAAACTATTCTACAGAGCATGACTGGTGGCATGTCATTCATGCAGACAAAAATGTGAATGGCGACTCCTGGCATGACAAAGAGGTGGCTTTCTTATTATCAGTTGATTGTTTTATTATCATTGAAACATTGTTGGGTTTCAAGTGTTTAAACCCTTCAAGTGAAAAGGAATTCAGTATTTAAAGTTAAACTCACCACCATTCCTAATAGTAGGAAGTCCTTCACAATATGCTGAAATCCATCTTTTCTTTTTCTTTCTTACTACTTCTTCCGCTTAATAATCAGTATTTGGAGAACCCCTAGTGCCCTCCAAGATCTGAACATTGTCATGTGTATTCATCTTTTCTCTAATTATTTCTCACCTAATAGGATGTCCAGACCCCCTCAAAGGAACATGTGTACTTGGGCAGGGACAGAGCTAGAATGTGGCATTCATTTTATAGATTTTAGTCTAAAGGTTTTTAGAAATAACTTTTGTTTATCAAAACTGGCTTTAGTTTTACCAAAGGGATTCAGCTGAATATGATAAATTCAGTTGAATCTGATGCCATACAGATTCTAGATTTCAAGGTATTTGTCTTTAAACATGATAAAGGGAAAAAATACGTTCTGAGTAGAAAGGTATTTTACCTAAGAGCCCAAATCCATGAGACTACCCCTATTGTAGGCATCTCTGAGAACAGTTAATTGACAAAAAAGAGTTTCAATTTAGTTGCTACATCAGGCTAAAGAAATCAATGATCCACATTTGACAAATTTTAACAGACTCAAAATCTGCGAGGTAGTTGACTTGTATTGAGATAAAACAAAAAAAGTAAGTTTACTTTTATCTGTAGCATAAAACTTTATTAAGATTTCCAGGTTCAAAATATGCTTGGGGTGACAAATTGGACTTTGAATAATTGGTTAATATTCTGAGTCGTGGAAGTTAGGATACTTTATGCAGGATAACTTCAAGAAAATCAATGTAATATTTCTGCAAATTTCTTCTTTGTTAAAAGATTGCTCATCTTATACCAAAAAAGACATTAGAATACTCAAAAGCAATTTTTTGGTCCCCACTGTGCTCTCAGGAATTAAGAATGATGTTGTCTCAAAGCCTAGTTCCTTTTAGAATATGATAAAAATATGAAAAAATAGGGTACAAATGATGAGAACTAGGTAAAACAGAGTGTGCACTTTGTAAAAGCAGCCTATCTGATCTGTTGACCACCTGCCTTGCAATTATAGCTGTTAATATGATTTCTTTAATCCAGAGGCAAAAGGAAGGAAATATGTTGACGGAATGTGTAATTGAAAGAGGGAGGCTCTCTTCTCATTCTCTGCCACTGCAGTGGATGGTAACACTACTGACGAGATAGGAAACTAAAAGAGTTCTGTTTATTTTCTCAGGTCAGACCCTTAATGCAGGAACAATTTTTGTAAACTTAGGTAGCATAATGCAGAAAGCAACACAGGCTCTCTCTGACTGGACCATCTCTGGTTATTTTTGCCAGTCCCTCTAGGACAAGTTATCTCCCTAACTTCTATGCACATCTTTGTGCCAGGTACATTAACGCTGTTTATTCTAGTGTCTACACTCTTGGATACACTATATTGTTTTAGTTCTTCCTTCACAAAAGAGTCCCATTTATATTCAAACATCACCAGTGGTGTCCTAATTGTAAGATGCAGCTGGTCTGTTTCTGTCAACCTCTTTTTGTAAACTGAGGCTGAATTCGATGCTTCTGTGACTCCTCTCAGGCTTGTCCATATGCTTCTCATAATGTACCTCTCTACTCCCTTCTTGTGCTCCTATCGTCCCATCCATCCTGCAAATACCAGTGTTTCTTAGGTTGTCAGACTCTGCCAATTTATGTACTCAGTATCTATTCTTCTTTTCCAATAGAATCCTGATTTTGTGGGAGTTGAAAGGTATTCAAGGTACATGTGGTCATTTTTCCAGACTCTTTTGGACTAATTCTGAGCAATGAGATAGAATAAAAAGTTTAGAGAATGGGCTTCGTTGGGAAACATTGTTTTCTAGCTAAAAAGGGACATGTGCTTTATTCCTTCCCCCTTTGTTTTGCTGAGAAAGTCAAGCATGCACACAGATGACTGAAGATACACAAGCCAGACTATGACCATGAGGGTAAGAGCCTTATGCCTAAGAGGACAAAGCAGGATGCTGGACAGAGCCTAAGATCTTTCTTTCTTTCTTGATCTGACTACTTATGCATTTCCTGTTATGTCATAAAAATACATCCCTTTTTGGTTAAACCACTGTGATTTTTGTTTACTTGCAGCCCAAAGCTAGTCATACCAGTCTTGACTATTGCATTATGTTTTTGAAAATAGTGTAATCTTTTAGGATTTTTGTATTTATTTATTTTTCATTGTTTACTTTGTTTTTGTAATGTGTTTTAATTATTAGTTAACATAATATCCCTCACTAGGGACATAATGTGTTGTGTTTTAACTATTAGTTATGTTAACATTAGTTGACATAATAAAGGAGTTAATGAAAATGCCTTAAATGTGGAGTTGTACCCAAACTGCCTACCACAGTCTAGATAAAGCAAGAACTCATCTGTACTTACTTACACACCAAAAGAAACAGATTTGGGATGACTGAACCCATAGGAGAGTTAGTCTTTTTCGTGTTGTTTGGACTTTTGGTCATGTTGTACTTTTTTGGTAAAAAGCATATAATAATTTTCAGTGAGAACACTGAGAGTAATTAAGTGCAAGATTTTTGAGAGCCACTAGTTGAAGAGGATACAGTAAAGATAAGAGTGATTACCTATAAATATATTGACTTCTCTAATGTTACAGAAAAAAAGATGAGACCTGCTATGGATGGGTGGTTGTGTGAATAATCAAATAACCATTCAGAAAGAGAAGAGATTGTGGTGTGAATGGAGCAACTTGCTGGTTTTATGTCCTTTCTAGTTTTTCACTCTACCACTACTGTCCTACTTTAGAAGTGAGCCTCCTGGGCAAGTTCAAGAGTCTCCATCTTTTGCCTTTCAAATTGATTCACAATCATCAGTGTCCTATCTAAAATTAAAACCTGGCCATGTCAGTCCCTGCCTGAAAGTCCTTCAAAGGCTCCTATTTTCTAGAGGTAAAATCAAACCGTGCATACTGGTCCCTCCATCATCTGCTTTGCCTAATTCTTCTCACTCTGAGCTGTGCTTTGGGAGTTCATGTGCTGGGGACATCTGCAAGTCTCTGTGGCCCAGGTACCTCTTTGTCTCCACATGTATCCCTGAAAAGAGTGTCCTCTTCGCCCATACTTCTGGTATCTGACTTGGTGGCTTGGCTAACTCCATATATGTATTTAAGACCAAATTCTACTCTGCCTACTATAGAAACTTCTGGCACTTAATAGCTGAGTAACCTTTGTGTATCAGTCTGTTCTCATGGTTCTGTGAAGAAATACTCGAAACTGGGTAATTTATAAAGAATAGAGGTTTAGTTGACTCACAGTTCTGCATGGTTGGGGAGGCCTCAGGAAACTTACAATCATGGCAGAAGGCACCTCTTCACAGGGTGGCAGGAGAGACAATGAGTGCAAGCAGGGGAAATGACAGAAGCTTATAAAACCATCAGATCTGGTGAGACCCACTCTTCATCATGAGAATAGCATGGGGGAAACCACCTCCATAATTCAATTACCTCCACCTGGTCCCTCTCATGACATGTGGGGAATATGGGAACTACAATTCAAGATGAGATTTGGGTGGGGACACAGCCAAACCATATCACTTGGGTAAGTTACCAAACCCCTCATTTTCCTTATTTGAAAAATGGGGATAATAATGAAACCAGTCTCATGAGATTGTTGTGAGGTTGAAATGGGTCAACACATAAAAGTATTTAGAACATAATAAATGATTGCAATATGCATTAGCTTTTGATTAGTGTATAATATATAATATTTATTATTAGTATTAAAATAACTTCTCTAAACCTTGTCTAATCTGAACCTGTTCCTATAATATCATGAGCATATTTCTATTCCTTAACTTATCATTTACAGGCAATGCAGTGTTGTGGATCCAGAGTGTATGGGTTTGAGTTTGGTTTCTGCTACATACTAGTTGTGAGGACCTGAGCAAGTAGATAACATCTCTGTGCCTAATTTTCTTCATCTGTAAAATAGGGATAATAGGATCTACCTCAAAGGATTGTTGTCAATAATAAATGAGTAAATATATGTAAAACTCTTAGGACAGTGTCTGGCATATAGTAATTACTATAGAAGTATTTGCTCTGCTAATTACATTTTTACATATTTTCACCACTACAATATGTGTTTCTTAAAGGCAGAGATTGTGACATTAATTTTTTTTAATTTCCAGTACTTAATGCTATGCCAAGTACATAGTTGATGTTCAAAAATTCCTTCTTGAATGAATAGATGCTTTTTCCTTCTTGTTCTACAAAGGAACAAAATTTAAAGTAAAAACTGATGAAATTGTGATTTCAACATTCCTACATTTACTGTTCAGAAAGAGTAAGAGCATTGATATTCAATGGGTTTTACCTTTCCTCTGCTAGTATTTCTTTATTCCTCTCAGATTTGATAAGAACCATAATAAAACTTGGAGAAAGCATTAAACAGCTGACACTTGAACTATCCAGTTAGAAATTCCTAAGTTTCTGCTATTTTCATTCCTGTCATTCATGACCATAGTAAGAAAGTTTATTTAAAGGCAACTCAGGTGATGGGAGGACTTATTCTGGATGACAGGTTATACTGAGCCTGTGCTCTGTACATTTCCATTACACTTCATGATAATGGGTGACATATTTGCTTTTTATTCTATTTTATTTTTGGGTTACTAGATAACTTGGGCCAGGTAGGTTCACACACCTACTGCTGGAGTTTGGTCTTTCAGAAACAACCTCAATTAGTTGGAGGATTTTACTCAGGAGTGTAACATGATCAATTTTGTAGTTTGGAAAGAACCATCTGGAATCCATGGAAAGAACTGAGGAGGGGTGAGAGCCAGGGTAGGACATTAGTTAGAAGACTAATGTAATAGCCCAGACCAGCAACCAAGACAGAAACAATCACAGGGATGAAGAGAAAGGAAGGGGTGTGGAAAATGCTAGAGTTTTAATGGGCAGTCCTTGTTAGTTACTGGAGGTGATGGAGGATGTTAGAATAGTGTCTATGTGTTAAGATTAGATTATGGGAGATTAAGATGGTGGGTAGAAGGCAGGACTAACTTGCAGCTCCTGCTCAGATGGACAGAGCAGCACGTGGGGACTCACATCACGAACTTTTGCTCCAAGAACTACTGCAGGAACATACCAGAGAAGCCAAGAGAATTCACAGGTCCTTTGAAGGAACTGGATCACTGCTGCAGGCTCCCTGAGACACTGAAACACTGTGAGTCTGCTTGCTTTCTCAATGGGGAGGCTCATGGTCTGGGGCGAGTTCTCAGCCCTGGTCACCAGCTGCCTGGAAATAGAGTCAGTGCTATTGGTGGAGCACAGTGGGAGTAAGACCCACCTTTAGGACTGTGGGCTGTGTGGGAGCGGGGTGAGGCCTGGGACTGCCAACTTTCCTCCACTTCCCTGGTGATCTGTATGAGTCAGCAGAGGCAGCCATAATCCCCTTGGAAATATAAGTCCACTGGACTGGGAACCACATCTGTTTTCCCCACAGCAGCTGTAACAAGCCCTGCCCAAGGAGAGGCTGAGCTCAGACATGCCCATAACTTCCTCTATCTGATGGTCTTTCTCTACCTGCCCTGATAGCCCAAGACAAAGGTCATAATCTCTTGGGAGCTCTATAACTCTGACCACCACCTGACAAACCTGAATACCTAACCAGGTGTCCCCAGGGCAAGTTGGCATCTTCCACGTAGGACTGCAGCTGATGTGCTCTGGAAAGTGCCACCCCCTCGCTGGAGACCAACCAACACAAAACCAGTGCACTAAACAAAAACACTACCAAGGACCCTCACATAATCCACTTTACTCCCCTGCTAACTCCACCAGAGCACGTGCTGGTATCCATGGCTGCAAGACCTGAAGACGAATCACATGACAGGACTCTTTGTAGATAGTTGTCAGTACCAGACCAGAGCTCAGTAGCTCCACTGGGTAGCTAGACCCAGAAGAGCAAAAACAATCACTACAGTTCAGCTCTCAGGAATCCCCATTTTTAGGGAAAAGGTGAGAGCACCACATCAAGGGAGAATTCTTTGGAACAAAAGAATATGGACAATAGCCCTTGAGCCCTAGATCTTCCCTCTGACATAGTCTACCCAAATGACAAGGAACCAGAAAAATAATTCTGGTAACAGCAAAACAAGGTTTTTCTACACCCCTAAAAGATCATTCTAACTCACCAACAATGGATCCAAACCAAGACGAAATCTCTGTATTGCCAGCAAAATAATTCAGAGAGTTGATTATTAATAATCAAGGAGACATCAAGAAAGGTGAATTTCAACATAAAGAAATCAAAAACATGATACAAGATATGAAAGGAAAATTATTCAGTGAAATACAATAAAAAAAAATTACAACTTCTGGAAATCCAGGACACACTTAGAGAAATGCAAAATGCATTGGAAAGTATCAGCCATAGAATTAAACAGGCAGGCCGGGCGCGGTGGCTCAAGCCTGTAATCCCAGCACTTTGGGAGGCCAAGACGGGCGGATCACGAGGTCAGGAGATCGAGACCATCCTGGCTAACACGGTGAAACCCCGTCTCTACTAAAAATTAAAAAAACTAGCCGGGCGAGGTGGCGGGCGCCTGTAGTCCCAGCTACTCGGGAGGCTGAGGCAGGAGAATGGCGTAAACCCGGGAGACGGAGCTTGCAGTGAGCTGAATCCGGCCACTGCCCTCCAGCCTGGGCAACAGAGCGAGACTCCATCTCAAAAAAAAAAAAAAAAAAAAAAAAAAAACAGGCAGAAGAAAGAACCTCAGAGCTTGAAGACAAGGCTTTTGAATTAACCCAATCCATCAAAGACAAAAAAGAATAATAATAAAAAAAAATGAACACAATCTCCAAGAAGTTTGGGATTATGTTAAATATCCGAACCTAAGTATAATTGGTGTTCTTGAGGAAGAAGAAAAATCTAAGAGTTTGGAAACCATATTTAAGGGAATAATAAAGGAAAACTTCCCAGCCTTGCTAGAGATCTAGACATCCAAATACAAGAAGCTCAAAGAACACCTGGGAAATTAATCACAAGAGATCATCACCTAGGCACATAATCATTAGACTATCTAAAGACAAGGTAAAGGAAAGAATCTTAAGAGCCATGAAGCAAAACCATCAGATAACCTATAAAGGAAAACCTATCAGATTAACAGCAAATTTCTCAGCAGAAACTCTACAAGCTAGAAGGGATTGGGGCCCTATTTTTAGCCTCCTTAAACAAAAACAATTATCAGTCAAGAATTTTGTATCCAACAAAACTAAGCTTCATAAATGAAAGAAAGATGTAGTGTTTTCCAGACTACCAAATGCTGAGAGAATTTGCTATTGACAAGCCAGCACTACAAGAACTGCTAAAAGGATCTCTATATCTTGAAATAAATCCTTAAAATACACAAAAATAGAACTTCCTTAAAGCATAAACCTTACAGGACCTATATAACCATAACACAATGAAAAATAATACAAGGTGTTCAGGCATGAGAAGTAGAACAGTACCTCAATCTCAATACTCACATTGAATGTAAATGGCCTAAATGCTTCACTTAAAAGACACAGATGGGAAGAATGGCTAAGAATTCACTAAGTTTCTGTTGTCTTCAGGACACTCACCTAACACATAAAGACTCACATAAGGTAAAGGGGTGGAAAAAGATATTCCATGCAAATGCACACCAAAAGTGAGCAGAGTGGCTATTCTTATATCAGACAAAATAAACTTTAAAGCAACAGCAGTTAAAATAGACAAAGAGGCACATTATATAATGATAAAAGTACTAGTCCAACAGGAAAATATAGTTCTAAATATATATGCACCTAACATTGGAGCTCTCAAATTTAGAAAACAATTACTACTAGACCTAAGAAATAAGCAGCCAACGAACATATGAAAAAAGCTCATCATTGCAGGGCGCGGTGGCTCACGTCTGTAATCCCAGCACTTTGGGAGGCCGAGGCGGGGGGATCACGAGGTCAGGAGATGGAGACTATCTTGGCTAACACGGTGAAACCCCATCTCTACCGAAAATACAAAAAAATTAGCCGGGCGCGGTGGCGGGTGCCTGTAGTCCCAGCTACTCGGGAGGCTGAGGCAGGAGAATCGCTTGAACCCGGGAGGCGGAGCTTGCAGTGAGCCGAGATCGAGCCACTGCACTCCAGCCTGGGTAACAAAGAGAGACTGTCTCAAAAAAAAAAAAAAAAAAAAAAAAAAAAGGCTCATCATCACTAGTCTTTAGAGAAATGCAAATCAAAACCACAATGAGATGCCATCTCATGTGGTTAGAATGGTGATCATTAAAAAGTCAGGAAAAAACAGATGCTGGAGAGGATGTGGAGAAATAGGAAGGCTTTTACACTGTTGGTGGGAGTGTAAATTAGATCAAACATTGTGGAAGATAGTGTAGTGATTCCATAAGGATCTTGAACCAGAAATACCATTTGACCCAGCAATCCCATTACTGGGATTATAAATCATTCTACTATAAAGACATATGCACACATGTATTTATTGCAGCACTATTCACAATAGCAAAGACTTGGAACCAACCCAAATGCCCATCACTGATAGACTGGATAAAGAAAATGTGGCACATATATACCATGGAATACTATGCAGCCATAAAAAAGAATGAGTTTATGTCCCTTGCAGGAACATGGATGAAGCTGGAAATCATCATTCTCACCAAACTAACACAGGAACAGAAAGCCATACACCACATGTTCTCACTCATAAGGGGTAGTTGAACAATGAGAACACATGGACACAGGGAGGGGAACATCACACACCAGGGCCTGTCGGGGGCTGGAGATCTAGGGGAGGGATAGCAATAGGAGAAATACCTAATGTAGATGATGGGTTGATGGGTGCAGCAAACCACCATGGCACGTGTATACCTATGTAACAAGCCTACATATTCTGCCCATGTATCCCAGAACTTAAAGTATAATTTTTTAAAAAAGGAATAAGATAGATGGCAACACAATAATAGTGGGAGACTTTAATACTCTGCTGAAAGCACTGGATAGGTTATCAAGACAAAGTAAACAAATAAACAATGGACTTAAACTATTCCCTACAACAAATGGACTCAACAGATACAGAACATTCTACCCAACAACTGCAGAATATACATTCTATTCATCAGCACATGGAACTTTCTCCAAGATAGGCCATATTATAGGCCACAAAACAAGTGTCAGTAAATTGAAGATAAGTGAAATTATATAAATTACTCACTCAGATCACGGTGGAATAAAATTGGAAATCAACCCCAAAAGAACCCTCAAAACCATGCAAATCCATGGAAATTAAATAATCTGCTCCTGAAAGACTGTTGGGTTAACAATGAAATCAAGATGGAAATTAATAAATTCTTTCAACCGAATGATAATAGTGACACAACTTATCAAAACCTCTGTGAGACAGCAAAAGTGATGCTAAGAGGAAAGTTCATAGCATTAAATGCCTACATCAAAAAGTCTAAAAGAGCATAAACCAGACAGTCTAAGGTCACACCTCATGGAACTATACAAACAAGAACAATCCAAACCCAAACCCAGCAGAAGAAAAGAAATAACGAAGATTAGAGCAGAACTAAATGAAATTGAAACAACAACAAAATAGAAAAGATAAATGAAACAAAAAGCTGCTTCTTTGAAAAGAGAAATAAAATTGATAGACCATTAGTGAAATTAACCAAGACAAGAGAGAGGATCCAAATAAACTCAATTAGAAACAAAATGGGAAATAGTACAACTGATACTACAGAAACACAAATATTATTCAAGGCTACTATGAACACCTTTATGTGCATAAACTGGAAAACCCAGAGGAGATGGTAAAACCCTGGAAATATACAGCCCTCCTAGATTAAACTAGGAAGATATAGAATTTGAACAGATCAATAACTAGCAACGAGATTGAAATGGTAATAAAAAAATTGCCAACAAAAAAAGTCCAGGACCAGATGGATTCATGGGTGAATTCTATCACACATTCAAAGAATAATTGGTACCAATCCTATTGACACTATTCGAAAAGATAGAGGAAGAGGGAATCCTCCTTAAGTCATTCTATGAAGTCATTATCACCCTAATACAAAAACCAGGGAAAGATGTAACAACAGAAAACTATAGACCAATACCTGATGAATATACATGCAAAAATCCTTAACAAAATATTAGTGAACCAAATCCATCGGCATTTTAAAAATATAATACTCCATGATCAAGTGAGTTTCATACCAGAAATACAGCGTTGGTTTAACATATGTAGGTCAATAAATGTGATACACCACATATAGAGAATTACAAACAAAAATCACATGATTATCTCAACAGATGCAGAAAAAGCATTTGACAAAATCCAGCATCGCTTTATGATTAAAACCCTCAACAAGATCAGCATAAAAGGGACATACCTTAAGGTAATAAAAGCCGTCTACGATGAACCCACAGCCATCATTATACTGAATGGGGAAAAGTTGAAAGCATTTTCCCTGATATCTGGAACAAGACAAGAATGCCCACTTTCACCACTTCTATTCAACCTAGTACTGCAAGTCCTGGCCAGAGCAATCAGACAAGAGAAAGAAATACAATACATCAAAATCAGTAAAGAGGAAATCAAACTGTCACCGTTTGCTGATGATATTATCATATACCTAGAAACCCTAAAGACTTACCCAAAAAGCTCCTAGAACTAGTAAGTAAATTCAGCAGAGTTTCAGGGTACAAAATTAATGTACATGAATCAGTAGCTCTGCTATACATCAACAGCGACCAAGCTGAGAATCAAGTCAAGAACTCAACTCCTTTCCCAATAGCTGAAAAAAAAATTAAAATACATAAGAATATACCTAACCAAGGACGTGAAAGACCTCTACAAGGAAAACTATAAAACACTGCTGAAAGAAATCATAGATGACACAAACAAATGGAAACACATCCCATGCTTATGGATGGGTAGAATCAATATTGTGAAAATGGCGATACTGTCAAAAGCAATCTACAAATTCAATGCAATTCCCATCAAAATTCCACCATCATTCTTCACAGAACTAGGCAAAACAATTCTAAAATTCATATGGAACCAAAAAAGAGCCCACATAGCCATTTCAAGACTAATCAAAAACATTCAAATGAACAAATCTAGTGGCATCACATTACCTGACTTTATAGTATAAGGCCATAGTCACCAAACCAGCATGGTACTAGTATAAAAATAGGCACATAGACCAATGAAACAGAATGGAGAAACCAGAAAAAAAGCCACATAACTTATAACCAACTGATCTTTGACAAAGCAAAATAATAATAATGATAATAGTAATAAAGTGAGGAAATGATACCCTATTCAACAAATGGCGCTGGAATAATTGGCAAGCCACATGTAGAAGAATTAAACTGGATCCTAATCACTCACCTTATACAAAAATCAACTCAAGATGGATTGAAGATTTAAATCTAAGACCTGTCCTAATGATTGTAGAAGATAACATCAGAAAATCCCTTCTAGACATTGGCTTAGGCAAAGACTTCATGACCAAGAACCCTAAAGCAAATGTAACAAAAACAAAGAGAAATAGATGAGACTTAATGAAACTAAAACCTTCTGCACAGCAAAACAAATAATTAGCAGAGTTAACAAACAACCCAGAGAGTGGAAGAAAATCTTCATAATCTATACATCCAACAAAGGACTAATATCTAGAATCTACAAAGAAGCATTACCACCTCACTTCTGCAAGAATGGCCATAATCAAAAAATTAAAAAAAAAAAAAAGATGTTGGAGAGGATGTGTTTAAAAGGGAACACTTTTACAGTGTTGGTGGGAATGTAAACTACTACAACCACTATGGAAAACAGTGTGGAGATTCCTTAAAAATCTAAAAGTAGATTTACTGCTTGATACAGCAATCCCACTGTTGGGTAGCTACCCAGAGGAAAAGAAGCCATTATATGAAAAAGATACTTGCACATGCCTGTTTATAGCAATATAATTTGTACTGCAAAGATATGAAACCAGCACAAATGCCCATCAATCAATGAGTAGATGAAGAAATTGTGAGATGTATATATACCATGAAATACTACTCAGCCTTAAAAAGGGCTGAAATAATGGCATTTATGGCAACCTGAATGGAATTATAAGTGAAGTAACTCAAGAGTGGAAAACCAAACATTATATGTTCTCTTAAATGTGGGAGCTAAGCTATGAGGATACCAAGGCAAAAGAACGATACATTGGACTTTGGGGACTCGGGAAATGGTGGGGGGTGGCGAAGGATAAAAGACTACACATTGGGTACAGTGTGCACTGCTTGGGTAATGGGTACACCAAAGTCTGAGAAATCACCACTAAAGAACTTATTCATGTAACCAAAAAAATTGGGTGCATGGTGTAACTGTTAATCTCAGTATAGAGAGAAGATAAATAGGTTTTATTTGGAAATGTAATCACTGTTGTTTCTGAAGGTTCCAGTTGCTAGATAGATGTGTCTGGCAGGCAGTTATTACAAGGGCCTGGAACTCAAGAGCGATCAAGGCTGGAGACACAGGTTCAAAAGTCATTCTGTGGCTATTCATGGAGACCATTGTTGTGGAAGATATCACAAAGGCAAAGTAAATGCAGTGAGAGAACAAATAGAAAATGAACTCTAACATGCCACAAGGGCAAACTGGTTTATTTTTTAGGAGCTGAGGAAATGGGTACAAGAGATTCTTGAAAATGTCAAGAAACATTTTAAAGCCCATGCTTAAGGTCATAGAATGAGCCCGTGTTCTTTCTCAAGGATCGTGAAAACCAGAGTTTTTGATTTATCTTTATAGGGATGATTCAAGAAAAGAGTATATGTGTAAAATATAAAACACAAAACAAAGCAAACAAACCATCAAAAAACATCTCTGAGGCACATTCTTAGTTCTAAGTGACTTCTATGCATCTTTTTAATCAGAGAAGGATATAAGGAAGTCCTGTACCCCAAGTTTATGTTTTTTAAACAACGTAAGAAACATATTTTACATAGATATCTAGTGCACACATACATGTACAAACACAATTGACACAAAGCTTTTGTGAACTAACACCTTTACTTCTTGTGATGCATTGTATGTACTTTTCATTGTATTCCTTCCATTCCATTGTAAAAAGAAAATCCAAAACATTCTGATTCCGCCACCAACTAAGTTGATTTTTACAAACTACTAAGTGGTTACCATCTACGGTTTTAAAAATCTTCCTGAATTCTGTGTAGATTAAATGTTAATTCAGTCGGTAATTCAGTTGTCTCCCCTATCTGTGGTTTCGGTTACCTGTGGTACATTACAATATATTTAATATATATTAATATTTAGAGAGAGAGACAGACCAAAATCATATAGCTTTTATTACAGTAGTTATAACTGTTCTATTTTACTGTTATCACTAATCTTTTACTGTGTCTAATTTATAAATTTATGATAGGTATGTATGTATAGCACAAAACATAGTATATACAGGGTTCAGTAGTGTCTTAGTCTCTTTGGTGTTGCTATAAGGAAATACATGAGGCTGGGTAATTTATAAGAAAAGAGGCTTATTTGGCTCTTGGTTCTGCAGGCTTTGTAAGAACCCTGGCACCAGCATCTGCTCTGGTCAGGACCTAAGGCTGCTTCCACTCATGGTGGCCGGGGAAGTGGAGCCACACCTATATAGATCACATGGCAAGAGAGGAAGAAAGAGAGAGAGAGAGGGGAGGGAAATGCCAGGTTCCTTTTTAACAACCAGCTCTTGTGGGAACTAGTAGAGTGAGAACCCACTCATTATAGCCAGATGGCAATAAGCCACTGATAACAGAACTGCCCCCATGACCCAAATGCCTCCTAATGAGGCCCTACCTCCAATACTGGAGATCAAATTTAAACATCAGGTTTAGGGGGACAAACACCCAAACTATAGCAGGTACCATCCATGATGCCAAGCATTCACTGGGGTTCTTGGATTGCATTCCTTGTGGATAAGGTGGGCTTACTATACCTTTATCGAAAGTAGGCTAGTGTAAAGGGTTTCTAGGAGACGAATGAAGGACTCTTGTGGTATCTTCTCACAGGAATCATGTGGAGAAGTTTTAAACCAGTTAGCTGATAATTTGATCGTTTCTCATTCAGAGGATATTCACAGACTGATAACTCCAGACAAGGCACCATGTTATTTATTCGAGATAAAATATTTGACACGGATCCAGTGTTTGTGGGGCTCAAAACTTACTTAATTTGGAGATTAACTTTTGAAAACATGTCAAATATAAAATTAGGTGCCAAAATAATTATTTATTTATAATGAAAAAGATACCACATCTTGTTCTTCAAACCTTGGGTCTCCTTCTAAGATCCCTTTAAGGGATTTGCCAAAAATATTTCTACAGCTATGCTTTCTGTTGTAACCTGTTCCCCTCCTCACCTAGAACACTCTGTAATTCTCTGCAACTTTCACAAAGAGGTGGAAGGTGCCTCTGCCAGCAAATGAGACCTGAACTTGATCTTTCATTAGCTTCAAAGTAAACCCACATCTGTTTACTCCTGCATGAAAAACATCCAGCTTGTGTCCTCTGGGCAAGGCAGACACAAATTAAAGGACTGGTCATACATTCATTATTCAATTATTTGATGGTATGGAGAAATGCAGAGGACTAGGAAAGCATGTAATAGGGAAGTCAGACCTAGGCTGCAGGAGAGGGAGACTTTCTGGAGGAAAGGCCAGCTGGAGAGAAAGAGGCAAGCTGATATGCTATAATCACAGACCAGATTCAGGGACTGGTGCTGGTTGCAAGCTGTCGACACCAGACTGTGACAAGAGATGTATAGAATGAGAGTCAATATCCAGAAATTTTAAAACAATCTGAATGAGTAATATATCATGTTGACTGTAACCATAAGGTTTAGGCTTTTATTTTGCATGCCTTGTTTTCATTTTATTTTCCAGAAATTTATTTTTCTTATGTTGTACTAAAGTATGGATCTGCCCATATTGAGGGAAAAACCTGGTCCTCCACTGTATTAGTCTGTTCTCATGCTTCTAATAAAGATACACTCAAGATTAGGTAATTTATGAAGAGATTTAATGGACTCACAGTTCCACATGGCTGGGGAGGCCTCACAATCATGGCAGAAGGCAAAGGAGAAACAAAGTCATGTCTTACATGGTGGCAGGCAAGAGAGCTTGTGCAGGGGAACTCCCATTTATAAAACCATCAGGTCTTGTGTGACTTATTCACTACCACGAGAACAGTATGGGGGAAACTACCCCATAATTCAATTACCTCCCACTAGGTCTATCCCACAACACATGGGAATAATGGGAGCTACAATTTAAGATGAGATTTGGTTGGGGACATAGCCAAACCATATCATCTACCACCGATAGGTTGAGAAATGCTTTCAAAGACTCCCTTTCCAGCTGGATCCCATATTCCTCTGTTTTCTGCTTGTTATTCTTACAGTAAATAAGATAAAAATAAATTTAAGAAAAACATTAAATATTTGGAATAAGGACTAGATATCACGAGATACCATCTTTACCATAAAATAGAAAACTTAAGTTTATAAAAAACAGTAATGAGATTAAAATATAAAAGTTAAAACAATTCAAAGCAGGTTGTAAAAAATTAGGATATAGTAACTTTTTTAAAATGTTGAAGCAAAATTTTACCTCTTCCCTCTTAGGATTTTTTGACTGAGCCTAAGAATTAAACTGACATAAGACAGATTAATAGGAGACGAGCATTCAAATTATTTCTTGTAAGTTTTATATGACATGGAAGCCCCCATAGGGAAATGAAGCTCCAAAGAAGTGGCAAAATCTAAATGCTTTTAGACCAGGTTGAACAGAGAGAGGCAACGTGGAAAAGCAAACTATGTGGGGAGACTAAGGGAATATTAGAATAATTTTAACAAAGTCTGTTTGAATAGAGTTCTCTGGGTCCCGGTTTCTCATCCTTAATGATAAGAATGTTACTTTCCTCCTGGAATAGGGAGGACATCTTCCATAGGAAAGTTGTACCTCCTGTTTTCAGGGAATAAAGGGGATGGTCAAAATGCCTTTCTTGCACCTGCCGGTTTTTTTTTTTTTTTTTTTTTAAGTGACTTTAGCTCAATTTAATCCATATGGCATATTTTGAGCTGAAATATTCTGCCACCCTTCAGTATTGAACCAATAAAAGGATAAATCCTAAAGTCACATGAACTAATATAAAAGAAGTGCAAATGACAATGAAACTTTTATTTAGGAGCTAAAATTCCAATGGACTCATCTATACTCCCAACACCAGGCTGTTCTCTGGCTGACAGCCAATGGGTAGAGATGGGTCTCTCGGGAACTTGCCAGTCCCAGCGTCCATATTACTTTAAAATCCTGTGCATGGAAGAGACACTGCATTCTTTTCAGTGCCTAGTGGGTTCATCTCCATGTCTCCATGTACAGTCCAGCAGAAGTGCCGTTGGATTAGCAGACATCCCCGTGAAAAGTTGATGAAATGGCAGTGTAGTGACTACATTCCCATGTGAGTCAGCAGAACAACTGTTAGAAATACAAGGGCAATATGTTTTAATTTTTGAAATCCAGAGAAGAATTTAACTTTTTTATATTAATGAACTAAGAAAGAGTTTGCTTCTAAACATTTAATTTCATTTCAGAGCAGTTAGTAAAGGAATGTGTAAGCATCAAAGGGAGAGATATGCATTTTACCTTATACACGAGCCTTTAACTCTTAAAAAATTCTAAATGTTCAGGAGAATTTAACCTTTCCATATCATTTTTTAAATTAGATTCATGAACAGAATAGGTAAGAAACTAGTATCACATTTATATTGAGAATTCCCCCCCACTTTCCTCATTATTCTGTTTTAAACTCATCATGTATTTTAGTTTAAAATAATATTGTTTTTAGCATGAGCACTCTTTCTCAAGTAAAGTTTATATAATTCCTTTTTATAATACCAATAAATAGTGGAAAATTTGGTCATTTAGGGAGGCTTTATTAATGCAGTAATAATACACTAACTTGTTATAAGTTACTTATCGGAAAAAAATATTCATGGTATGATTTTTTTCAATTGAGCTAAACTAGCAAAATATCCACTCATGTATCCACCTCTGTAACTCCTAATTGTTGCAGCGTATATAACATTCTTTTAAAATTAGTTCATAATTTTTTCAATTGTTTTTCTTGACAGATTTAGAACATTATATATTGGGCACATTTAAAAGTGTTCCTATATTTACAAAATAGCAGGAATGGATGACTTTTCCGCTGTGGCATTCTTCAGCCATTGTGTCATAGCTGCTTAATTTAGACAAAATAATGCCACGTCACACTGGTAATTTAGCAAAGAGAAATCACATTTTTGTTAGGTTGTTTTGCCTCCCTGTAGTTAAAATTATACACTCTTATGGAGTTGGTGAAATATACTAATAAAATCTGCTTTGAACTGAATTTGAAGGAAAGAAAAAACTTAACTGAGATTAATGCAGGAAAGATTGGTGTTTACCTGTGTTTTCTGTTTTTGTTCTTATTGCTTGTATAAGCTATTTAACTTTCAGAAAGTTGGAAAAATTTTAGAGAAGTGTTCTGTCCCCAGACTGGGGCCTACAAACTGCAAATAACCTACTAAATTATTGAAAACATACCTGTGAATAGGAAAGGAAACCCATGTTTTCTAGAAAGGGGGCTTGGTCTCTGTTGGATGGATTTTTTATGAATTTTCTCTGTGTTATGCTGTAATACAGACACACAACTTGTCTTGGGTAAACTGATGGTGACAGCATTTTCATAAATAGTGCTTTTGTAAGTACTCTATGATCACAGTATTTAGATTGTGTATTAACTCCAAACAGTTTTGTATTGGTTTGAACACTGTGTAACCATTTCACTTAGGGATGAAAGAATGAATAACACTGGAGAATACTTGGATCATTGATTAGAAATCATCAACCCCCTTGAAATGTTTAAAGGTTTGTTAGAAATTCAGGCTTTTCCTGGACTTATTTGAATAGTGTAATGAATTATCAAGCCCATTTCCCAGACTCCTGAAGGAATTTTATCAAAGCAATGGCAACACACGCTTGTGTACTTTCTTTAATTTTCAATGTATTGTTTTTTCTTTTGAACACACATTTCAAAGGGGAAAGTACGTGTTGCAGATGCCATGGATCTCATTACAGAAACACACAGATGCCATCAAAAATTTACCTGCAGGGCCCAGGATATAAATTTAGGATTTGGAGTCCAGGAGTCTGTTGAGGTAAAACCCACTGTTCTGCAGCAAACACATGTTCTGAAAATAAGAGACACAACGGCAACTAATGGCGCATCCTTCCCATTTTTCCAGTGTAGGCCCAACTATGGAAAGTAGTTAAATTAATTCAGTCTTAGGTATTTTATTTAGCTTTGTTAGTGCCAGTTTTGATATACAACCATCAAACTAGATATGTATGAAAGGAATACAGTTACTTAAAAAAATGCAATTGGAATTCAATTAGTCATAAGCAAGAAAGTTATGAGAAGGTGAGTACTTTGGTGGAGTGAAAAATGTATATTGTGGATAATATATGTCAAGATTAAAATGGCATTACTAGATCATACTTATAAAATACCTGTCGTCAAATCTAGATGAGGAAGTTATTCATTTATTCCCTTAAAAGTAAGCTTTTGCTTCTTAGAGATGGGTGTGAGAATTTAGCTTTCTCTTAGCCCAAACATGTTATTACATAACAAAGAAGAAAAGAAGAAAGAGATTAGGGGGAAAAGCTACTCAGTGGAGGCCAGAAGACTCTTCAAACTGAATTTTAAGTGCTGCTTCTGATGTAGGTTTCTTCTTTTTCATCAAAAAGGGCATTAAGGAAGTAACACGAGCATAATAACTGTTCACACAGCCCCTTTCACAAGATATTCTTAGTGCCTGGCATTTTTCAAGGCCTCGTGTCCAATAGTGGAATAGAACTGATGCAGATGGTGAAGAAACATTCTGTGGAAGTTGCTGCAACGAGCAATATGGTATAATCTCGGACACAATGTTTTCATTGTGTTTGATGCATTCATTCATTTGCAGATGCATTCATTTGCAAATTACCCACAGCTCATATCCCTTTTCAAACTAAGAATATGTCATTCCAGGAAGGTCAGCACATCCATGACCCACTCAATTCTTTAAAAGCTTGCCCTCACTCTGGTTTTCCCCACCCCCATTTCATTTCCTTTGAGAGACTGGAAGAGCCTCAGTGAAGAGAGGCATGGGCTCATGTGGAATATGAAGGTAATTCCCCAACTAAACATGCCTGTACATTTTCATTACAAATATTTTATTGTACATCCATTTGAAGACAAATTGAAATTAGTGAAGTTAACCATAAATTAATGGAGTAATCTTGGGAGATAGAAAGACTTACTTTGGCTATATTTACTTTGCCATAATGATGTGTAAGAAGCACAGATAAAAACATACTTAAGTGGATAACTTTTATTTAGTAGGGGGATATATATATTCTTGTAATGGGGCAAGATTATCCATGATGCTTGGGAGAACAAAAGGAATAGAGAGCAAAGAGGTTATACTAGAGGAAAAATAAACCACAAAAGGAAATATTGGTGGAATAGAATACAGTTCTCCAATAATCCGGCATCAGTGCTTTGCTTTTTTTCAAAGCCTCACAAAGTTTCAGTTTAGATTGGCCAAGATGAATATGTTGCCTGCTATGTGCCAAACCTAGGCCCTGAGATTCAGGGATGAATAAAACCTGCAGGGAGTTCTCAGTTGACAAAGGCATCTGAGCAGAGTGAAGGCTGGCTGTGCAAGAAATTCCTCCTTGATAATGAAATCCCTGAGCTGAAACCTGAAGAAATGGCTATCTGCTCTCCACTCTAGCATTCTAACCTATCACAAGCTCATCATTGAAAGCTCCTTTATACATTAATTTAAGTGTATAATTGACTTGCTTTTGACTTTCTCATGTTTTGAATGCTATTCAAGACCTGAGCTTTGCCATCATTTACACTAGTTGTGCAATGCTTCCTTTGCATATATATGTCATCAATAACATTTGCACATTTAGACTTGTTGTCTCAAGCTTTCTTCCCTCATAGAAGGGAACATTTGCAATCCAGCTAACCCTGAACACTGGAAACTACTGTTGTTTGTGCAAAATAAAAAAAAAATCTGTGTTCCTCTTATTTTTGACAATAGAGAGTATACATATACTTCAAAATGTAATGTATAATTCTTGTATTCTTTTATGGACAGAACAGGGAAATATTATCAGGGAGGATGTTAGATAAGTAATTGTTGCAAAGGTCAATAATGGCTCAATTATTGTGACTTTCTGTAGGGAAGTGTCTAGTTACTTGCTTCTTGACTCTATCATCACTCCTGCATCATCAATGTTGAATTGAAAGGTTAAACGTATTGTTGCCAATGTTGCAGTCTCACAATACATTTTTTCTTCCTTTTTCTCTATGTAAATAATGACCCCAAATAGTTACCATCTACCATTTAGTTAGCATTAATATATATTTTCATTCTGTTCCTTTCTTATAGGCATATCATATTCCAGTCTTATAGATGAAAGAATTGAACCAAGTAAACAACCCTTGAAAAAGTCATGCGGCCTGTATCATGCAGTGAGGATCCTAGAGATTAGTTTTGTGGTTTCAATACCTGTGCTTGACCGACTGTTTACACTACCTGTGCAATACTACCTTCAAATGAATATATATATTATCAATAACATTTGCACATTATAGACTTGCTGCTATCTCAAGCTTGCCTCCTTATGAATGGGAAAATCTCTGCTGAATAAAGAGAGGAAGTAAATACTCCCTGTCTCTCTAATTAGAACAGATCATCTTTCTAAGTTGCTAATGTGATAGCTTCTCATATAAAGAAAACATAAAACATAAATATTTCCTTATTTTTTAAAATTTTAAAAAATTTTGGAATAATTTTAGATTTACATCAAAGCTACAGATAGTACAGATAATGCATATACTTTTCACCTATACTGTTACTGTCTTAGTACGTTTGTCAAAACTAAGAAGGTAACGTTAATGGTATTGCTGTTAATTAAACTATAGGCTTTATTTGGATTTCACTAGTTTTTCTAATGTCCTTTTTCTGTTTCAGGATCCATTCCAAGAAACTATATTGCATTTAGTCTTCATGTCTCCTTAGCCTCCTTAAGGAGACTGTGCCAGGTATTTTGTAGACTGCTCCTCAGTTTAATTTGTAAGAGGTATTTCTCATGATTTGCCTGAAATTATGGGTTTTGGGGAGGGATTCCACAGATATGAAGTATGTTCTCATCACATATAGGGAGTGCAAGATAGCAACATGGCCTGCTGGTAGTGATATTAACATTGACCACTTGGTTAAAGTTGTGTTTGCCAGATTTCCTTATTCTGCGGAGCTGCCTTTTATGTGTCCAATCGTGTCTTCTAAAAAAATATGTTGAAGTCCTAGCGCCCAGTACGTGTAAATGTAACCTTTTTGGAAGTAGGGTGGTTGCAGATTTAATCAAGTTAAGATGAAGTCTCTAGGGTGGGCCCTAATCCAATATGACTGGTATCCACAGAAGCAGAGGAAATCACCATGTGAAGTGTCTGTGAAGACACAACACCACACAGGGAGAATGCCATGTGATGATAGAGGAAGAATCTGGAGCAATGCAGCTGCAGACCAAGGACTGACAGCTACCCAAGGAGCAGGGCAGAGGCAGGAAGGATTCTCTCCTACATGCTTCAGAGAAAGCAGGGCCTTGCTAACGCTTTGATTTTGAACTTCTAGATTCCAGAACTGGGAGGTGACAAATTGTAACTGCTCAATGGGTTCACCTTGCCTGCTGGCTAGACAGAGCCAATTTATCAAGACAGTAGAATTGCAATAGAGAAAGAGTAATTCATGCAAAGCTGGCTGTGTGGGAGACTGGAGTTCTATTATTATTCAAATCAGTCTCAAGAATTTGGGGATTCAAGTTTTTAAGGGTAATTTGGTGGGTGGGGGGCCAGTGAATCAGGAGTTCTGATTGGTGTGGTCAGAGGTGAAAATCAGGGAGTTGGAGCTATCCTCTTGTGCTGAGTCAGTTCCTGGGTTGGGGTCACAAGACCAGATGAACCATTTTATCAATCTGGGTGGTACCAGTTGATCCATCTAGTGCAGGGTCTGCAATATATCTCAAACACTGATCTTAGGTTTTACAATAGTGATGTTGTCCTCAGGAGCAATTTGAGGAGGTTTAGAATCTTGCAGTTTCCAGCTGCATGGCTCCTGTCAGGCCTGTGAACCCAAGCCAAGCCATCACATCCCCTGTGACTTGCCCAGATGGCCTGAAGTAACTGAAGAACCACAAAAGAAGTGAAAATGCCCTGTCCTGCCTTAACCAATGACATTCCACCACAAAAGAAGTGAAAATGGCCGGGCCTTGCCTTAAGTGATGACATTACCTTGTGAAAGTTCTTTTCCTGGCTCATCCTGGCTCAAAAATCTCCCCCACTGAGCACCTTGTGACCCCCCACTCCTGCCCACCATAGAACAAATCCCCTTTGATTGTCATTTTCCTTTACCTACCCAAATCCTATAAAATAGCCCCACCCTTATCTCCCTTTGCTGACTCTCTTTTCGGACTCAGCCCACCTGCACCCAGGTGATTAAAAAGCTTTATTGCTCACACAAAGCCTGTTTGGTGGTCTCTTCACACAGACAGGTGTGAAAGCTCCCAACCCATAATTTCTAATCTCAGGGCTAATTTGTTAGTCCTGCAAAGGCAGGAAGGGGGTTTTTGTTTTGGGAAAGGGCTGTTATTGTCTTTGTTTCAAACTATAGACTATAAACTAAATTCCTCCCAAAGTTAGTTCAGCATATGCCCAGGAATAACCAAGGACAGCTTGGAGGTTAGAAGCAAGATGGAGTAGGTTAGGTCAGATGTCTTACACTATCTCAGTCATAATTTTGCAATCATGGTTTCAGATTTTCTGCTGTTTTAAACCACCCATTGTGTGATACTTTGTTATGACATCCCTAGGAAGCAAATACACTCTTCTTCACCTTTCTATTCTTCATGATTTGTAAGCAAGTTACTAAATCCAGGTCACTCTTAAAAATATTTAGTTTGCTCCTATGAATATATTTTGAAAACTTTGGACAGAGCTTGCTACTGTCTCTTTGTTTCAGTTCATTGTTGGCCAGTGCCATGTGGCCATGACACAAGCAGCACCACCACTGACAATGGTCTGCGCTGCAGCTTGTCAAGGACTTCTCTTCAAGGGCAACAATAAAAAAATCTACTCACAGTTCCTCAAATAACAATCTTCTATTTTAGTGCACATAATCATAATTGTTTTTTATAACCTTTTGCTTAGCACAGAGTCGAATGAGTAGATGAGACAAAAATACAGTTCTTAACTCGGGTCTTTTATACAAAATTTCCCCAAAACATTTCATTTAATGTTAATTTGATTTGGCATTGCAGTTTGGTTAAACCACTTGAATTTCTAGCTGTTTATAATGGTTTAAACTATAGTTCCAATTCTTCTATAGAAAAAAAGAATAAATACCAGATTAAATCCATTTATGTATTAAAAAACCATGAAGTAAGCTATGGTTTCAACCATGTTTCTCCAAAGTAATGTGGTTTCCACTATGTTTGAAGAAGCTTATATATTTTATTTTTCATTGAAATTTCTTTCTTGCTTGCTTTTTTCTTATTTAAAAGAGAGGTTATTTTCTGTGGAACTAATTATATATACCACATATATTTAGTGTATATATATACACACACACGTATACATTAAATCTGGCTATAAGAAAAAGATAGAAGAAATATGTGAGCATTCTTGTTTTGCTACCCTGTTTGCAGTAATAATACCTACTTTCTAAAATTCTTGAGCATTTCATTAAATTTACTTTAAAATTTAATTATGTAAAATCAGTGCATTAGAGCTGTGTAATCATCATGGTTTAGAAGATGATTCCTTAAGAGTTGCATACCCAGGGGAGTTGGGGGTTTGCATGGCCAATTACCAAAATATGTTTAATGCAAGCCCATTCTTCTTTTTACATGTTGCAGCATTTATTGGAATAGTTCCAAAGCTTTATGAATATGTATAACCTCAATTGTCCATTTAGCTTAGCAACAAACTAGTGTTTCCTGTTACATTATACAATATTGTCCATCAATTACTTTAAAAAAAGTATGCTGCTGAAGGTTTTGCATAAGCATGCAAATAGAAACTAAAATCCCATACTTTTATCATATATTAAAAATATGAGCTTCTGAAACACCAGAGATACACACAAACACACAGAGTATGTCTATGTTGAGCTTCTGACATAAAAATGTGTGTGATTAAAACAGTTTTTATTTTATACATGGTGTTCCATGACTTACATGGGTCTACAAATTTAATATTTTCATGAGTACATCTCTTTGACCATGACTCATCAACTTAATTCCAAAATCACATTAGTGAATTGTTTAGAGACAGTTTTAGAGAAAAGGGAAGTCTGGGATAGTGAGACAGAGAGACTATGATGATGATGCTCTAAGTCTAAGATAGAGAAAGAGAAATTTTGTTTTCTGTAAATCTTATTATTCAGTATTACATTCTCAGGAGATTTACTAAAGCGAGCAAGTGTCATATTCTCTGTGTTTGCTAAGAGATGGGATTCAGGATACACTATGTAAAATATGGCCCCTTGCCATGTAAGAAAATAGTAGATATAGGAAGGTGACTCTCTGACCTTTTCCCACCCTACTCCTCTGAAGCAGGTCCTAAGCCTCTGACTCAAGAGGTATTCTCCTTACAACCAGAGGAGAGGAATATCCTTGTCTTTGAAAATACAGGGACATAGAGAAAAATGAGAACAAACATACCTTGCTAAGCTCCCTCCAATTGATTACCATTAGATTACACCCCCTTCATCCAATCATATTCTGCACAACTGTCCACTCTTCATCAAACTAAGCATACAAATACACGGGTTTTTTTCTTTGGGTCTTTATTTCTGAAACCTCCTATGTCACATACAATTTATTAAATAAATTTGTATGCTGTTCTCTTTTTTCATCTGTCTTTTATTAGAAGTGCCTTAGCCTGAACCTGGTGATGGATGAGAAAAAAAAATTTCCTCCCCTATATACGTATGTATCCATTTTGTTATGCAATAATTACTGGCAAGGACTGATTACTAAGTACAACTTTGATGATCAACTACGTTGGCCATACTTGGGGACTAATAGGAATCAGAGGAGAAGACTTGTAAGAATCAAATAGAGTCTAATGCAAACGATGCAGCATGGAGATGTAGAATAAACTGTCCTCCATGTTTCTTTTTCTATTTGGCGTCAATTAGTTTAGTTGTACAGGGAAAATTCTGAGTGCTTGCTCAGTAAGATGCTTGTCCTGTGTTCTGTAGCATATGGAGGTAGTTTGGTACTAAGGAGAAAATATTTCTTCAATTTGCTTCTTTTCTTTTCTTTTTGAAATGGAGTCTCGCATTGTCGCCTTGGCTGGAGTGCAGTGGCGCAATCCCAGCTCACTGCAACCTCTGCCTCCTGGGTTCAAGCAATTCTCCTTGCCTCAGCCTCCCAAGTAGCTGGGACTACAGGTGCCCACCACCATGCATGGCTGTTTTTTTTTTTTTTATTTTTAGTAGAGATGGGGTTTCACTGTGTTGGCCAGGCTGGTCTCGAACTTCTGACCTTGTGATCTGCCTGCCTCGGGCTCTCAAAGTGCTGGGATTAGATGTTACTTTTTGATGTGAGAAGAGAAGTCATCTAGTAGAATGAAACCACCATCTGACCATCACTCCCCAAAACCACAAACATATTGAGAGTAAATCAATATTTATAAAATCACTTCCTAAAAAAAAGTGTTTCTTTCTATAGTAGTTTTATCTCTGCTTGGTTCATTTGTTTAAGCTTTCTATCCTAAGGAATACGTTTTTTAAAACTACCAGGTATGCACCATATTGCTACTGAGTCATATCCTAAAAGTCTGGCTACGGTAATCTTGGGCAGATTATTTGGAAACATGACATATTTCTACATAACAAATAGGAGTCATGAAAAATGAAGAAAACAAAGCGAGAGATAATCTTCCTTAACTACCCCATATTAAATTCCAAGTATTTTCAAGTATTTGTAGTTTTCTAGGGACAAAATTGTGTTAACTGCCTGAAATGATAATTTCCAGAATATTGCTTTTGAACATGCAAGGTACTTGCTTACAGTAGAATGTAATAATGTAATTTATTAGTAAATACTTGAATATTTTTGACTATTTTTTTTTTTTTTTTTTTTTTTTGTATTTTAAAGGGATATCAAGTTACTCGAGTTTTCCTTCAGGCCATTATGTTAAGAATTTGTCTGAGAGTCTTCTACCAACCAACAGAGCCCTAAGTCAGTGGAGCTATAGTTCTTAGAAACCATCAAATCCTTTTGATTCTCTTGAAATTTATCAATTCCCTCCTGTTCCAGTAACAAACTATCTCAAAACTCAGTGACTTAAAGCAACAACAGCAGAGATAGCTAATCTCTCCTTCATGGTGTCCTGGTCTAAGCTAGGAAGACTTGAAGGCTACGGGTTGGAATCATCAGAAGGCACCTTGACTCACATGTCTGGCAGTGTACTGCCTGGGATTGCAGCTGGGCTGTTGGCTAACATTTACATGTGATCTTTCCATGTGATTCTCCATGTGAAGATAGTTCGGGCCTCCTTATAATATGGCACCTGGGATCCAAGAACTACTATCCAATCAGGTGGCTGGGTGTTGTGGCTCATGCCTATAATCCTAGCACTATGAGAGGACAAGGTGGGAGAATCATTGAGACCAGGCATTTGAGGCCAGCCTGGGCAATATAGTGAGACCCTCATATCTACAAAAAAATAAAAAATTAGCTGGAGATGGTGGTGCACACCTGTAGTCGTAGCTATTTAGGAGACTAAGATGGGAGGATCACTTGAGCCTGGGAGATTGAGGCTGCAGTGAGGTGTGATCATGCCACTGCACCCCAGCCTGGGTGATAGAGAGACAGCCTGTTTCAAAACAACCCCCAACAATCCCTTCCCATCAAATCCCCAAACATCATAGAAATATAAGTCAGATAGTGTTACTTCTCCTTTAATTATAGGGGAGGAAACTTTGACCCTGCCTCTTGATCAGTCTCCAAGTTACATAGGGAATTGGAATTGTGGGATGGGAATTCTGGCACCCACTTTTGGATAATATAATGTGCCACATTTTCCATCCCTTTTTCTACATACCTTTTGCTGGAATATTAAGGCCAATGGCTTCTTATTTGGTCTCCCTGCTGACACTTTAATTCTCTTCAAGTTTATTCCCCACATAGGTGGAAGGGTGACCTACATAAAATGCCTGATCAGCGTGGGGTGCAAGATCTTCATGCTGTTTACCAAACTTTCCAGCCTATTTATATGGCACTTTCCAACAAAAACCAGCTTCTCACAGTCCTCTCTTGCCCCTGCCCTCAGCATGTGCACACATGCTCTGCTGCTTCTGACCTCCATGCCTTTTCCAGTTGGTGTCACCTCTCTTTTCCACCATCTTCATCTAGAAAACCAGAATGCATTCACTAGAGGAAGATGAAGGGTCAAACCATTACCTCCTCCATCCAGTTTACATCATGATTTCAACTGATCTTCGAAGCTGTCATTCTCTTTCCACCCACTGTGCTTCATTTTCCTCAACTATTTAATGGAAATATAGTTGTCAAGTCACATACTGTTGCAAAAATTAAATGAATTTAAGACATGTAAAGTGTTTATGACAATGTCAGTATGTGGGAACCACTTAAAAGATGTTAGGTGTTACTGTAATTAATAGTAGCCACCTGCAGTTGGTATTTCTGGCAAACTGGAATAATTCCGAAAAATGTCTTGCCTCAATATCTTTGCTCATGCTCTTCTCTCTGCATGAAATTCTTTATCCATTTTCTATCTATAGCCATTCTGCTCTTTCCCAAAGTCTATTTTAAATTCCACAAATTCTTTAAAGAAAGCACTTTTTTCCTCCAAATATTAAATTTTTATAACTTTGTTTGTACAACCTCTTGGCGTGTGCATATTCTATTTCCTACATAAGTTTGATTGTGTCTCGCTTGTGGAATCCTTGAGGATAAGTGTATATTACATATTTTTATCACTTTAATTCCTAACATTCTGCTTTTCTCGGAGTAAACCAATATTCACTGCCTTAAATTAGACTTAAGACAACAATTACTTTATCAGAGATTTTGATAATATTGAATCAAGACAAATGTACATTAAATCTGAAATACTCAGTTTTATTATATTACATCTTATGTATTTCTATAAGATATACTAAGGGCTTTATAGTGTAAGACAAAAAGATGTCAATTGTCTATTTTCTACTGAAAAATTTTTAATGTTCTAGTTACTCTTATTTTTAAATCTTTTTCTCTTTAATTATCCATATTTACTCTTTATCTTAATAAATGCGGAGGAGTATACAGCATCCTGAAGTATTCCAAATAAAGATTTTTAATACATATTTGAACTTGCTAATATATAAACCTATTTTTGAATCCAGTATTTATTTTATGAATACTTAATAGGTGCCAGACATAGGATAAGTATTTGGGATATAGTAGGGTGATATGGTTTGGATCTGTGTCCCTAACCAGATTACATTCGAATTGTAATCCCCAGTATTGTGGGGTGGGACCTGCTGGAAGGTGACTGGATCATGGAGGCAGAGTTCTCATGAATGGTTTAGCAGCATCCCCTCGATGCTATTCTTGTGATAATGCGTGAGTGAGTTCTTATGAGATCTGGTTAAGTGTGTAGTGCCTCTCCCCCTCTTGCTCCTGCTCTACCAGGTAAGATGCCTGGCTTCCCATTCACCTTCTGCCATGACTGCAAGTTTCCAGAGGCCTCCTCAGGATCCCAACACATGCCTTCATACATCCTGTACAGCCTGCAAAACCATGAGCCAATGAAACCTCTTTTCTTTATAAAGTACCCAGTCTCAGGTATTTGTTTTTATAGCAATGCAAGAACAAACTAATACACAGGACTACAAAGACTAACAAGACATGGTTTTTATCTTAAGGAGTTTAGCACCTACTAGGTAGAGAGGGAGAAACTCAGTGGGAGATCCAGATAAACAGGTGTGGGAGTTCAAACAGGATGATGTTATTTTTAGTCAAGAGGAGCAATTAAAAATGTATTGGAAGAAGTGGTATTTGGGCTGAGTATTGCATGATATGTTTGGTTGGATTTGCTAAGCCTCTGTTATTTCAGAGAAGAGGAGAATGCACAAGGGTTGTCCAGTGAGTGTAACAACATGAATATATCATTACCTATTTGGTGGGAAACCTGGGGCACGTGGGTATGGGGAGTAAACTGTGGTTAGAATGTACAGTGGGTAGAAGGAGAGGAATAAGATAAATGAGTGGACAGGTAGTTTGGGACCAGATGCTGAAGAGTCCTGAGATACCCTGCTTTGTTCTGTAGGCTATGTAAAGTCATTGAAAGATCTAGATGTGACCAAAGCTGACAAAAGGGAAAAGCATGGGGAAGAACCACTGAGGCAGACTGATTAGAAAAAAGGTCTGACTTCAAATACTTTCTCTGCAAATGTTAAAAGAAAATCTAATTTGGACATGAATGTATTTGCTTACACACTGGAAGTCCTATTTCATAGTTGGAGTTTCCTTTTTAGGTGAAGATTTTCAGTCAATCCCAGTCCAGGCAGGAATCATTCCAGTGAATGACAGCTCCACAAACCAATGACAATGCCAGGGAGATTGCTGCACAGGGTTCTATGTCATTCTAATTTCAATTAACATCTTTCTTAATTAGAAATACAGAGGTACAGAGGTGATGCTTTTAATTCGTTGCCCCTTATCTTTATTTAGCTTTCTATTCATTCGTTACGTAAGATAGCATATGTGGAAATTTGGTAAGCCGAATTCATGGAGAATTAGACTATAAGAATAAAACAAATTAAGATAAATTATTCCTGCTAATTTTGGGTACTTCAAAGGTTATTCCAGCTTTCATATTTGCCTTGAAGAAACTGCCTTGTCGTTGTACTTTGGAGGCTATTTCTGTGGATGCTATATGCCAGACCATTATGGACAGTGCTCTGATTAAGCCAATATTAGACATACAAATTAGGTCTGTAATTCAATTTCCAAGACAAAAGTCTACTGTATAGCTACTCAACTCAAAAACAGAGCGAAACAACAAAACAAGGGCCGCTTCATCGTGCCAACTGCACTTTAAGACACTATGTCATTGGATATATATGTTAATCTACCTCTGGGGGCGCTTTCAATATATAAGCTGAGAATATTATATCAGTCAAAGGGAAGACTCAGATTCATCTTTACCATCCCACCTTTCTGATATTTTCAGAAATTTGGATCACCTGACTTTAGGCAGCTGATGTAGGCAAATCATTGCTTCCTGAACTTAAAGCTAACTGTCCTCAAATAAGAAGGAAGATATCTTATATAAAAATGATAAGAGAAAAGCAACTCAAATGGGCTTTTAAACTACAATGAAATCATTGCTGTGTAATAACGTATTCAGTAGAAAACAGAGAAAATTCCTATCAGAAGTATTCACCGGTATTAAGCACAGATACGTGGAGGTAGGAGTCACTAATCTTTATATCATCTCCCTTTAATTAAAGAGGAGAAATGCTCCTATTTAATTTCAACAGAATCTGTGAAATGCTTTCATCATTTCACACACAGTGTGATAAGAGAATAATATGGCTAATGGAAAGTGGATTTTCTCCTTTTTGGGTCAGTAATAATAGCTTCCATTTGTTGAATATTTACCTTATAAATGCATCACATAAATTATCTAATTTATTCTCCAGTAAGTTATGTTGTTGATGCTACTATATTCATTTTATAGATGGGGAATCTGTGGCCAAATATGTTCAAAGAAGTTCCCAAAGTTGTAAGCAATTATATGAGAGTCAGTGCTTGAATCCAAATCAGTGTGAATTCAAAAACACAGTGTATTTTCCACAACGTTTTAATGACTTTCCAACATTTTAGTATATTCTGTGGGGATCGTATTTTAAACTGTCCCTTAAATCCATATTGGCAATGGGTTTCAGCTGCATCTTCAGGGGTGTCTTATTAATTGGGACCTCTGAATACAAAAGCTGTGAAGTTCACAGTCATAACATCACCTTGATGCAAACTGGTTTAGGAAAGGTTCAATTTGCTCAATTTGTAACTTTCAAATTGCTTTTTCAGATCTTTAATTTGATGAATGTAACTGTGGGTTAGAAATGAAATAAAACTATAAATGGAAATAATTCTAAGTGCTTTTTAGTCTGGGTAACTTAGCTGTTATGGTCCTTTCCTTATACTACTCTTTATTCGGTTCACAAATTAGTGTAATTGTGAGGGTAACAGCCCTCCATATTTAGAACAATCTTTATGTAGCGTATTTCAACCATTTGACACTCAAATGAAGCTTAGTATCATGACTTAAATAAATAATTTACTTTGGACTGAGGTCTCAAAGTTTTCAAGTAGAATGATCTGCTTTTTACTCTTACTCCTTTATCTGAACGCATTCAACAGGTCTAGTAAATTTTTAGCTTTGGGTCATGCCTCCTTAGCTCACCACACACCTAGAATATCAACTAGTGCCAAGGGCTACTTCTTGGGTTTGTCCTGTCAATTTCTAATTTAGGAAAATAGGATGCAGCAACTTCCTTGTACTATTTATACACATTCAATACTTCTACACCTTTAAACCCTCAGGGACATTCAAGAAAACTTCTTACTTTTCTGTCACTTTCTGCTCAAATTCAAGGCCATCAGAATTACAATTAATTTGCATTTTAGATCCTTGTGTAAGACGATGTCACTTCATGGAAATGTTACTGGATGATAAAGTAAAGCAAGAAACATCCACTGCTCTGTATGTATTTAATTAGGAATTCCAGTTAATTACTCATTATGCCTCTTTGCATTTCTGGAAATTTAAAGAGAAAATGGTTTCTTTTTCCCTTGTGTTAAAAAAAAATCCTTTCAGAGGAAGAAAACTTTTTTTTTTTTACTTCTTTTGATCAGATCCTTAAGTGACTTTTGTAAATAGTACTTTTCTATTTCAATATTTTCCTTTACCTTTCTGTCTTTAAACAATAGCACTAGTTTGAAAAAAATTTGTAGTTAGATACACTGACAGTCCAGCATGGAAGAATGAACTGTATGTTTTCTTTTTGTAACAAATACTTTTATCTTAAATAAAAATATTAACTTATTTACTCATTTAATCCTCCTAATAAACATATGAGGCAGAATACTATTATTATCCCATTTTATAGCTGTGACTACGTAATGTCATTAGATGGGCAATGGCAAAATATTCTCTGTAAGATTTAGAAAAAGAGCAGAAAAAATAAAATGGTAATTGTCAGCTTCTTTAAAGAGCTGCTGCTTCTCTCTGTGGCAGTTTTCCCAGGCTTAATCTCAATGGTGAGTCAAATTCATATTATGAACAGATCCTTTAAGAATTTTGGTAGATAAGTTAATTCTAAGGATGCATTTACTATATTAAATTCTGCACCACTGTGAGTCACATTATAGTGAAGCTCCAAAGTGGCTGCTTTTTTATAGAAAGACTAACAAATTAAAGGAGATTTCACTTGCTTTTGAGCCACTTTCCAATTTAATTGTTCACATGTCTGTAATAGGTGGTAGCATAACCTTTTGGAAAGGATAGCCAAAAGTAATTGAATTCTATTTGTTCTTTAATGGACTATCTGTGTGATTTTAGGTAAATCCCCTTTTGTTTTCTGATTTTTGTTTTAGTTTTGGTACAACAGGACTAATGCCACTTTCATTTTCCTACTTATCTCCTAGGAGTAGTCTGGGATAGAAACTCAAACCGGTTACTGCCCACAAGGATGAGAGACACAGCTTTGCAAGCCTTACCTTTTCTTCTCTTTTAAGCTTATGTTAGACTGCTTGTAATTTTATCCACTGTTCTTGCCCAAATGGCATTTTGTGAGTTTGATGGACAAGGGCCTCTTGTGCAGTTTGTCAAACATTCTATTACAAAGCTTTTGATAAAAGCAGTATTTTCATACTTTTCTGACAATGGAAGGCTGTCCCTTGAGATTGTATCTGCTTTCATGTAATAGACAGGGAGGTTAATTTCTTCATTTTTCACACAAATATTTGTTAAGTGTCTACCCAAAATGAATGGATAGGAGATAATATGGATGAATTTTAAAACCCTGGGTTTTAGTTCCTCCTTTACCACTTATAGGACGCTGTTCTCAGATACGTCATATAAATTAGCTGAGATTTGGTTTCCATATCAACTAAATGAAGCTACTAATATCTCTTCTGCCTTTGAAGACCATAAATGCCATTTGTCTTATTGATTTTTATAGATAAATGACAGTGATATTTAGAAATGAAAACAGTTAAAAGGGTGATGGCAACCTATTCTTGTTTTACATGAATAATAATGCCTTCAGTCCTTTCAACTTAAATGATGTTGTAGTAAGGAAACTATGTACCTTCTTGTAGGAAATTCAGACTGTTAATGGAAACTTATTTGTACCACAACAGACCTAACCATGTATTTTCTCGGGGCTTCCAAAAATTTTAGTTAAGCTGGAGATTCCTTTGCAGACTTTCTTCAAAGTCTCCTCCAATCATCACATAGAGAATGCTCTTATTCTTTACTGTGATCCAAGGTCCAGATAGCACCAGGCGTCTTCTCAACCTCTCTTTTCCATCTATATACATTTAAATTGGATTTAATAATCTTTCCTATAACAATAGCTTCTTCTTTTGAATTTTCTGTTTCATGCACACTATAGGATGGAAACCTAGTCACCATAAAATTCTTCCCATTACCTCATTCTCTCACCCTCTGTTTTCCCCATCATAATCTATAACTCATAAAAATTATTGATCTTCTCTCTCATGGTATTTATATGTCCACTTTTGAATATGTACTTTTTTAAAAGAAAAACTGAATAAGCATGAAGAACAATGTGTCAGTGGGTGAAATGCTGCAGAGCAGGAGAGCTAAGACCACTGAAATAACCATTGATACTATAGGCTACAGTTAATGCTAATTGTAAAAAAAAAATACCTAAACATTTTCTCCTTATAAGGCATTGAAAATACCAGAACAGTATGCCACTTAATCATCTGCTGGTTAAGATGGAAATAAAAGCAAATCAAGAAAAGATAAGATCAAGCAATATGTAACATGGCATTCTATTTAATGACAAACTTAATGACTACAAGAAAACATGCTTTTGGTTGTTTTGTGTGCATATGTTGTATTGTACGTGTATTTGTGTGCAGGATACTCTTGTAAGATACGCTATTACTTTAGATATAAAAAATAACTAACACTTACTAAACATTCTTCTAAATAGTTTCCCAGGTAGTCTCTTACTTAAACTTCATAACTGTTTCATGAGAAAAGTACTATTATTATGCCCGTTTTATTGATGATCATAACGAAGGCAGAGAATAGTCATTTGCCCAAAGTTACAGACATCTGGAAAATTGTAGAGCTCTGATTTAAACCCAGAATGTCCAAATTCAGAACCTAAATTCTTAAGTGAAACACATGTGCTATTCTGCCTCATGAGAATTTCATCCTCCTTTATAAGCCAGTCATACTATGAACCCAGTCAGGTAGAATCATCAACAACAGGGCCTAGACTATAACGCTATTCTCAAAGAAGTAATATATACCTGACTAATGTATTTAGCTTGTTTATTGATACTTTCAAAATTAAATTCAAGCTATGTGAGAATGAGTTGGTTAGAAGCCACTGGGTGGGAGACGGATGGCTGGAAGAAGAAAAGGCAACTCAGGGCCGAAGGATCTGGGGAGGTGAAGAGGGTTAGAATGGGCTATATTGCAGAGGGTGCTGAGGTTGATCCCTCAGCAAGCCCAAAGAGATCATGTTTGACTCTTGGGGAGAAATTTAGACTGATCTCCCTGGCTCTAAAAAAATCTGTGAGATATTATGGCTGTTGTACTGAGATAAGTGTTTATACAGGGTTTATAAGTGTTTATAAGTGTTGATACAGGTTTTCAACTGGAGGCAATTCTTTCTCACCCTTCAGATGACATTTGGCAATATCTGGGGACACTTTTGACTGTCAAGACTGGGTGAAGAGGTTCTCTAGCATCTAATGTGTTAAGGCCAGGCATGCTGCTAAATATCTGAAAAGGCCAGGACAGTCATCCCTCTTCATTTCCAACAAAAAATTACCTGTGCCCAAATGTCATTAGTGCCACTGCTGAGAAATCTTGATATAGTGGAATAGGGCCCCACCTTTTATCATGCAGATGTCAGCAAGTATTGTTGGACACTGTGTAAATTCTTCACTATTAATGGAAGCACCACGAGTCATACGGTCCTAGCAACAATGGTCATGCTAAAGTTTACTGATGCATCTCCATCTTTACATGGGAGAGTCAGCGAGAAATCTGGGAATTATTAATTCAGAAACATTTGTGGGGCATTTTCTGGTGACTTTCAGAAATAGTAAGAAAATAAGTTGGAAGGAAAGCCAGAGATTCTTCCTTCCTCCCTCCCTTCACTTTGTTTGAGTTCTTTCTTCCCACCTCTTTCGTCATATGGCTACAAACATGAACAAAATAAAATATCAAAATGGAACAAAAATGTTTGTTTTTAATGAAGGTCCTGATATTACATAGTATCTACTCATCTGTTTAGAAGATTACAATAATAAAACCAAGGGCATAAATGATATATATATGAGATATATAAATGATATATAAATGATATACATATATAATTTATATACATATATATATATGGTCTGAACAGATTTGCTCAAGCGAAGACAGCCACACTTTTGTTCCGCATTCCCAAAACCAATATGCATGAGCTTTTAGAAGTGTGTGCAATTTAGTCACAAGGGGAACCAAATGAAAGAGTGTGGGTATTTCTGTTCAAACCTATCATCTTTAATAGAAAAATAAAAAAACGCCTAAAGCTGATGTCCTGACTAATGACTTAGATTATAGTTAGACCCAGAAAGAGAAGACTTTTCATTAGGAAACAAACAATTCACAACTGGAAATGCGGGTATTGACAACTGTTTCTCCAGTTTTGGAATGAGACTGGGAGACTGGGTTGGGGGAGGCACTATATTCAATAGGTGTATCTTTCAGAAAGTTTTTCCTATCAGTATAAAGTGACCTCATATATGTATATCTTTTTAGAAAGAAAATCTATAAATTGTGTTTATAAAGAAGTTTCTAGTAATTATCTTCCTAGAAGATTCTGCTAAAACCAAAAAGAACTGTCAAAGCTCCAGAAGAAGCTATAAGAGAAAGAATAAAGGCAAATATTTCAGCAAGGCAAATCCAAAGCAAACACTGAAACAAATGAGGCTACAGACAATGGTATGAATGTTAATGAACATAAAGCTCGATAGTAGAAATCTGCTAAATGCATAGTTGAGGGAATTGAGAGGACATTTCCCTAACAGTTTGTTCATGTTGCTTAAAATTTTTTTAAAAAAGGTACCGCAGGATGGCCCAATTCAGTCCCAACATCATATTATGCAGATGCATTACAATTCCCTGCTGAAGTTCTGTGGAAGAGTTGAGTCCAATTTAGCACAGTTGTTTCACACAATATCATCAAGATCAGTGAATGAATACCCAAAGCATGTGTGAAAGGTTGAGAAGCGATTGCAGTTTTGCAACCAGAAACTGTTCTTTGGAGGTTCACAAATGTATGAGAAGGGGAAAAGAAGCCACATACAACGACAAGAAAGACTCACACAGAGTTGGTTAACTTTGGACATTTTACCGTGAACGTGAACCTGTATTTTATTATTTTTATTCAGAATGATGAAAACAGCATTATCATATTAACTAAGGGAATGGCCCACCTCAGAAGTCCTTTTCAGGCATCCCAAGAAGGAAGATGTGCTGGTACTCTTGATAGAGTTGATATCGTAAACCCTGGAGGAAGGTTTTTGTCAGACATTTGGGCTCACACTAGGCATGCACTTATATCTTAATTCTTCCAACTGTGGAAGTTCATGGGAAAAGACCTGTCTCAGCCATCTGCTCACTATTAACCTTTTCACAGGGAGGAAGAATAGACGGCATTTGTTTATTTACCTATTCTCTTATTCCTTCAGCAAAGATTTGTGGAATGCCTATCCGAACAAAATGCGTTTTCTGTTATTTGAGATTTACAGTCAGATTGAGAAGACAAACATGAAACTAATGAACAGTCATACGATTTGATAAGAACTAAAAGATCTTATGAGTCTTTAAAGAGAATGAAGTGCTTCTCTGCCTAGGAGAAGGAGGAGAATTTAGGGAAGCTTTTACACACAAAAAATACCAGACTGTAAGAAGAGGTACAAAAGATTAGCAATATTTCCCTGGACAGAAGCTAAGTGGGCCGGGCGTGGTGGCTCATGTCTGTAATCCCAGCACTTTGGGATGCTGAGGTGGGCAGATCACAAGGTCAGGAGTTCAAGACCAGTCTGGCCAAGATGGTGAAACCCAGTCTCTACTTAAAATACAAAAAAATTAGCCGGGTGTGGTGGCAGGCACCTGTAATCCCAGCTACTCAGGAGGCTGAGGCAGAGAATTGCTTGAACCCGGGAGGCGGTGGTTGCAGTAAGCCAAGATGGCACCACTACACTCTAGCCTGGGTGACACAGACTCCGTCTCAATTAAAAAAAAAAAAAAAAAAAAAAAGTTAAGTGCATATCACTGAATGCCTTGCTACTATTTTTATAAGACCACTGCATCCATTCACAAGCCAGATAACTTGCTAATTTAAAAAAGGCTTTAAGCCACCATGTGTATTCTTGCCAGTTACCCCTCTTCCATCTCCACCACTTAACCTTATTATTTCCAGGACACGACATCCTCATCACTTTGATTCTGACTTTGGTTTTGCACTTGATGTTGCCTCTGTGGACTTTGTCATGGCTTGCCGTTCTCAGTTTTCCTGTGATTCCCTAAACACGTAATGCCTCTCCGTAATTATTTGGCTGACATTAGGGCCAGACCACCTTGAGAGGAGAGAAATTCAGCAGGCAGGAGAAAAAGTGTATGCAAAGGCACTGAGGAAAGATCCATTGTTGGTGTTTCCAGCTGTGCAATTCCTTTTGTCTAGAGTATAGAACATGTGTGGATCAGATGAAACTGGAAACACAGAAGTCATCCTTCTCTACCTTCTACAGCTTTAACTTTTTTCTGTAGATGGTAGGAATCCACTGACAGTCTTCACGTAAGGGACAAAGTGGATTTGGTTTGTAGGTTAGGAAGATGACAAATAGGGCAAATTGTATAGAAGAGGGATTACTGATAGAAAACAGTGAAAGTGGCAATAGAGAGAAGTGGATGGATTTTAGGAATTATTTAAAAAGCAGTATCTCAGCCGGGCGCAGTGCCTCATGCCTGTAATCCCAGCACTTTGGAAGCCGAGGTAGGTGGATCATGAGGTCAGGAGATCGAGACCATCCTGGCAAACATGGGAAACTCTGTCTCTACTAAAAATACAAAAGTTAACTGGGCATGGTAGTGCTTGCCTGTAATCCCAGCTACTCCAGAGGGTGAGGCAGGAGAATTGCTTGAACTCGGGAGTCAGAGGTTTCAGTGAACCGAGATTGCGCCAATGCACTCCAGCCTGGCAACAGAGTGAGAGCGAGACTCCATCTCAAAAAAAAAAGGCAGTATCTCAGGACTTGACTTCTTTTCTGTCCCATTCACTGACCCTATTTTTATACCCAGATAGGGAACAGTAGAAGGTTGATTTCCAGGATTTTTGCTTAAGATAAAGAATGCTATACCTTGATTTTGCACTGACATTCTCTCAGATTTACTACCTTATTTACTAAGTTTGTTTACTTGTCCAGATTCCTCAACAGACTTTGAGTAACTTGATTTCAAAAACTTTCTTCTTCTTTTAAAAAATCTTGTCCAATTTTGTATAGTCTATTCTTAAAAGAGTACTTCACATACAGAATATTTTAAATAAGTGTTCACTGAATAGATGAAGAGGGCACAGCTTCGAGCTCTGCAGTGAACAGAAGGGTTGCAGAATCTACTTGAGAGATTTGGGAGTTCCTGGAATATTGGTTCCTTGTAGATGGGATTACCTAGAGGGAAGTGTATATAAAGGAACTAGAAAAACAATCACCAACAATTACTGATGCTGTGCCATGCACCATGCCAAATACTTTACATGGACCATCTCATTAATCATCTGACAGCCTATGGTTAGATTGTAATTGCTAGTACTAATGACATTTTATAGATACAGAAACAAAGATTTCCACAGGGGGAGTCTTGAGAAGCAACAGATTTTCTGAGTTGGGTAGAGGAAGGATGAGAGAATGTGACAGAAATGGAATGAGCCGAGTTAGGAAGAGAATCTCTGGAAATAAAAAAGAGGACCAAGGACAGATACCCAACAGCCTTTGTGGAGATGGGCATGGAGGGGGTCTGGCAGGAGACTTACAAAAAGTAGTCAGAAATATAGGGGAACTTAGAGGAAATGGAAAAGAGAGTTTTGAAAAGAAAGGGATAACTTGGTAGGCAATGCCTCGGGCTGTGAGAGGTCAAGTTATTTAAGGATGAAAGGAGCCTTGAATTTGGCTTTTAGAAGCTTGTTCTGTGCACTGTGAGCTGGGTGGTATTGGTGGAAGACAGAGCAGAGGATGAGGAGTGAGGACAATAGATGGGGAGGGAGTGGAGGGAATGAGTGTCCGCTTTAAGGGAGGAGACACTTGAAGGAAGTCAGTTGAGGAGGGAAGGAGTTGCAGAGGTCAGTAACCCGAGGAGAAAGAAATCAAAGAAGTTTCATTTTTTATTTTCTTAACATAGAAAAGGGATTTATCATTTTGTTTATAGATAAAGGCTGAGGGGAAAGAGCCATTGAAGATGGTGCAGATATAGAAGAAAGGGCATAATTGAGAGAATAATATCTTGGAGGATGTTGGAGGAGATGGGTCAAGAGTACCAGGAGGGGCGAAAGAAAAGACACTGCATCCCCCGACCCTTGTCTGTAGGGTTGGTTCAGGGACAGGTTTGAAACACCGTGTAGTATAAGTCAAATAAAATGTCAAAGAGAGATCTAGAGAGGATTGGGGAAGTTAGGCATAGGAAAGCTTTTCATGATATTCCTAATGCAGAACTGGGGCAGGCTATAAAGTTTTATATATTTTTTTCATAAAGAAAAATAAATGTACTACATCTGCACGATATGACTTTGTACTGAAATGAGCCTCACTATGGTGCCTTCTTGAAAATTAACAGATAGAGGCATAAAATGTTACAGAAAGTAGTTTCATTTAATTTACTGTATTTCATTTGTTTAACATGGTATTTGCAATTGATGTTCCTCTTTGTGTGATCACCGTCATCTACACATTACCATGCATTCTTCCTCAGAAATTCACCCTCCTTGAAAAGGATTTGCAGATTATATTAGACTTTTCCTTATTTTTTAAAATTTTTTTAGGCTTTTCTTTATTTTAAAAAAATGTATGTTTCCGAACATAAGAAATACAAAGCTATACATTTCTTAGCTACACTTACCCGATTGTATATTAATGACTACTGGGTAAAATTCAAGAGAAAGTGAAAGATTTTAGATTTTCGTATGGTATAATGGGTTCATTTCAGATTTCTTTTTTTTTTTTTCCCGTAGGAGAGGAGGCATTTCTTACAATAAGACCTCTTAATAGAATGTTTCAATGACATTTGGGAAGAAATTCAATTCCCAAACAAATAATTGCAATACAGAGTATGAACAAAAATCAACAGTTTTTTACCTAAAATATGTCGATTTTCTAGTATCTCATTCAATGCTAAAAGTATTTTTACATATGACTTGCAGGTAGGGATTGCCTACAAATACACCAATTGAAATTTAGTTATGCATTACTACTCAATCTTTCCTGGTTGCAATACAAAACTGAGCAATCTTTAAATAAAAGAAAAAAGTAGCTTCTCTATTATCTGGAGCCACAAATGTGTATTTTGATAAAGAACTGAAAATTTCCCTCTGGCAATCATTTATTTTGGGAAAAGAAGCACTATTTAAATACAACTCTGATTTTCCTGAGTTTTGAGCTAACCATGTCGCTAGGGACTTTATTTGGTAAAATGTACAGTGTCATGTGTTCTGTTTTCTACCTGGATGTTTCTAGGACACCGTGTACATTGGGATTAGGTTCTCCTCAAAAGGATCTCAAGATCTGAAAACCAGATCAGGTCGTAAGGAGGGCAACTACATGTGTGTTTGGTCAATATTATCTCCTAGACACCAATATTTCTCTGACCAAAGTATCTTATTTTGGGAGATGCAATGTTTGCATTATTTACCTAAGGAAGGTAACATATTAAGTCATGAGAAGGTAACGTATTAAGTCACTATTTCCTTTTAGAAATCGATTTATCAGAAATGAATTCTCACTG
>NW_012102232.1:214205-282823 GCF_000951045.1 Mandrillus leucophaeus | reverse complement strand
GAAGCACACCCTAAGTCCTTCTAAATCTTTGTATCAAATGCATTCTGCTGTGCAAATATATAAAATCTCATCTCATCTTGAGATACTTCACTCTGAGGCACATGTTGGAAATGTATGCAGACATCACAGAGTTATTGTCTAGCGAGAAAAATATTTTCTTGTGGATATTGGACTGTCATATTAAGGGTCAAGGATGTAGCATTTTTGGGGTAGAAATTCATCTTCCTCTACTCTTTTTTTCCGGCAATCAATAAAGTTGCAGAAGAAAACATTGCATGATAAAAGGTAACATAAGAAAAACTATATTTATTACTCCTTTTCACTAATTTCTTTAGCTAACTGTGATCCTTAGTAAAATTCTGGTGAAAACCATGAAGGTAGGTTGAAGAGTGTAGGATTTGAGTGAACATGGGCTACTCTGTCAAAATTGAGGCATCCACATTTCCATGATGAAATGGTACAGTGTTTAGGGACACAGAATCTGGATTCAGACTGCCAAGGTATGAACACTGGCTACGCCACTTATTACTGTTTGTCCTAGGGCAAGGCCCTTAGCATTCTGTGTCTCAGTTTACTCACCTTTTAAATGGTATATTTCTAGTACCTATCACATTGTGTTACCATAAGGTTTAAAGAAGTTCATATCTGTAGAGTATTTCAAACATTCTCTGGCATATAGCCATGTTTGCAAATAAAAATAAATTAATCACATTGTTCTCAAATAGTAACTGTTCCTACTTAGTGAAAATTATAGTCATAGAAATTTTGAGTAAGGAGGAACAGTGTTGAAATTTGAAGTGGGGCATTATGCAGTCAAGGAAATCAAAATATTTTACCCCAAAATATATTTTCTTTGACATACATATTTATTTACATTTTTATTTATTTATTTTTTATTTAGAGACAGAGTCTCACTCTGTTGCCCAGGCTGAAGTGCAGTGGTGTGATCATGACTCACTGCAGCCTTAACCTCCTGGGCTCAAGCAATTCTCCCGCCTCAGCCTCCTGAGTAGCTGGGACTACAAGTGTGTACCACCATGCCCGGCCTTCATTGTCATAGTTTTGAACTGGCTGCGGCAGGGCCAGTCAGATTGAAGTGGGAGAAATTTCCCTCTGTAGAAAATCCTCGTTAATGTATCCAGGCCTTTCCTTTCTAGGCATTTCCTGGACCTGGGAGAGATTAACTGAATCTGATACCTTTAAATGTCTGAAGAAACATTTACCATCTATTCTCTCTGAGGACTGCTTACTTAAAAGCTGATACCCAAGCTATATATATATTTAAAAGGCCCTTTTGCTTTTTCTCTTTCAATGCTGTTTTTGGAAAATTTTTTCAGTGGATTAAAATCTTTTTCCCCCCGAAACCCCCAAAACCTTTGTGCTTGGTACTTCATTTGCTTCCTTTCTTAAAAATCGTTCTCCCATTTACTTTTACTCCATCTACCTTTTCTTTCTCCTTGTCCCATTAGAGGGCTTCTGATGACTCAGGCCCCTTAAGGATCTCAGAAAAAAGGTGTCATTCACCCCTTAAGGAATGCAGAAAAAAGGTGCCACTCACCCCTTTTGAGTGATCTTCTGTCTTCCTTGTGGAGGTTCAAGATTCATAGGCTGACTCTTCCCAGGTCTAAAGCTCTGCTCTCTATTTTGTTACCAGATTTATTTGGCTTTTGGGGGTATGACAAATTACTTTGCTTTGTGAGAAAACTTGGTTTCTCTGTGTAATGGCTAAGAGATACAGTTTTAGAGGTCACTGATGGCATTGCTTATAATAAATAGTTATTACTATGGGAGGCCACTGTTTCTTTGCATATTTTGGATAAGCATGGTACTGGGCACCTAATGGGTATGGAAACACTCCCTACTGAGAGATAAGACTCCCTTGGGGGATGAGCTTATCACAGAGTGGGCTGATTGATATTGGGCTACCCAACAGCCCCGGAGGAATGTCCTTGTAGTGAGGTGCACTGTGAAAGTGTTTCGTGACTCAGTCCTCATGGCATTCCTCTCTGGTGACATGGGATTCAGTATGGTTCTGCCCTGAGTTCAGTGGTCCAGTTAAAAGATTAAAAACTAAATTAAAAACAACCTATCTAAATAAAATTGGTCTCCTCATAAAATCCCATGGTAGAGTCCTATAATTTTGTGTTACCTTGACATTCATTTTTAATCTTCCTTTAACACAGTCAACCTTCTTGAAAAAGCTTAAATTCTGTGTCTTTTTGTGCTTTGAGATATAAATTTGCTACCGATTTTCTCTAAAATTCAGTAAATTCTTCTTCCAGATAACCTTTAAACTTTTCTATTTACAAAGGAATAGTTTAAATCTAACTATCCTTTTAAATTGGTGAGTTTTCCTTGTCATATGGCTAAAATTTTAAAATCAAAATTGTAAAGTCTGTGCATACATGTGTATGTTGTATGTTGTGTCTACATATAAGCATATGTTTATGCATATGCTTATATATTATCTATATGTGGTACCAAATTAACTTAAAAATAAATGAGTACTCATATATTAAATAAGTACAAATACTTTTCAAGTTCACATGACTTTAATATCTTTATCGGTAGATAAAGATAATTTTAAAACTATTGGTTAAATAAAACAGAATTGTCTTCAGAATTTAATGTAGACATTTTTGTCTGGGTCTATTGATCAGATACTACCTGCTAGATGTTACGAAGCTTTTAACATGTGGGAAAAGCATACTCTTGTGAGCAAAATTTGAAGCATATTTCTTTCTCTCTACCTGATTTCTCCAGAATTTGGAAACTACTTGTGGGTATTCATAATTTATGACAATGTAGTTATTTACATCAGTTCAATAAGAATCTGCTTTCTTTTATAACAGGACACAATTGGAGACACTGGTTATTTTACCAAGGCTTTGATTGAAATGGCATATTTTGAGATATAACCAGATTGCTTTGAGGAATTGAGGTTGGCTTTATAGAGGTGATAAAAGCCCCTTGGAAAGACTGGCCTGGTACTTTTTCTTTGCAGTTCCTTTACAAAGTTCCTGACCTGTGGTGACTTTCGGACAGGGTCAGGAACCTCGTTATTTTGGGACCCTGAGAAAAGGGGAATTACAGGTATTTACAGACAGTTCGATGGCAAAAACTTGGCTTGAATAGGCTGGAGAAGGTTTTAAAAAGTCTATCCTGAGATTCCTCATGAAAAAGTTCTAACAAATCCAATTTAAAAGAGCCTATATTGCCAATAATTACTCTTGGGGCAGTTAATGCAAATAATCAGGCCAAGTGTAATAAGACAAAAATTAATTTTGCAGGAAATTCGTTTCTACTATGATTTGCCTTTGGTAAAAATGGAGGACTAGAGAGAGAAAAATTATGTTTCATAGGAAACTACAGTACTTGTTATTGGATTCTAGACTTGCCCATTATTTTTGAGTTTCAAAATTATTAGTCTACAATTTAGATGAGATCCTGAATTCTTTCCTGCCTATGAGTCTTCAAACCAACATTTTCAAAAATTTTCTTCCAATTTTCTTACTTGGAATCTCTAGAAATTAAAATTGTGCTTTTCTTAAAGTCCTGAAAACTGAAGCTAGACAATTTAAACTTTGTGAGAAATAACATGAACTTTTATATAAACAATCTTCATGCCTGCCTGCTGATGTATGGACTTCTTAGAAAGTTCACTTGAACACCTGATACAAACTACACTCTAGAAAAATTTGTCAGGTTGTTACTGCAGTCTGAAGATGCTTCAGAGACTCTAGAAAAGCTATTGTGTAGACTCACTGCGCTAGACATTAACCTTTGGTTTTCGTTTGTTTCTGCAGAAATGGCTCTTATTAAAGATCTGTTTTTCTGTGTCATATATAGAAGTCTCACCCATCTGCAGTGCTACATCCTGGAATGGGACACAGCTGTTTAACTGAATTGATCTATTCTCAGGGCTGAAAGAGTGACTAAAGAAGATTTGGGACAATATGTTTAAATATTCTCTTTTCTGTTTATCCCAATTCATCATTCTACTTTTTGTTTATCTCTGTCTAACAAGCTTGAACCCAAATTTCTCCAAAGCTATCATTTTGGAAAATTTGGGTTCAAGTTTGTTAGACATAGACAAAAAGCCCATTTGGCTTTTAATATATGAAACTTGTTTTAAGTTTCAAAATGAGGACTGGAGGAAATAAAAATATTTTAACCCAAAATAGATTTTCTTTGACATATTTTGAAATGGCTGCCCCAGGGTCAGCTGACTGAGAGGGTGGAAATCTGCCTCTGTAGAGAATCCTCATTAATGTAGCCAGGCACTTCCTGGATTTAAAAGAGGTTAACTGAGTCTGACACCTTTAAAGTTCTGAAAAGAGACATTTTCCATCTATTCTTTCTGAGAACTATTATTTATGTGGCTTTATCTACATGATAAGTCCACCTTTGCTAGCCAGGACTTTTCTTTCTCTGTGTCATAACTGTCTTGCCACTAACCCTGACTTACCAGAATCACCTGTTTTGGGCCATGCTCCAAGCCTGCATTCTTCCTATAACCTCAAGGGTGGTATATACGTTTCTGTGCCTTATTGTTGGACTGGGTTTTCTTTCTGAGTGCTCCTGTGTATACACATTGGATAAATATGTATGCCTTTTATCCTATTAATCTGCCTTTTACAAGTTGAGTTTTCAGCAAACCTTTAGGGGGTCAACAGCCATGGCCCCCACAGTAGCCTACTCTGCTTTTGTATGATACAATTTTTTCTTCAACTACCTATTGCTGAAAAGCTTCTAGTGCCTTCATTACATTGTTGGGAAGTTTGAGTTTTATTTTTATTTATACTTTTTAAAGTTTTTTGAGACACAGTCTTGCTCTGTCACCCAGGCTGCAGTGCAGTGGTACGATCTTGGCTCACTGCAACTCTGCCTACCAGGTTCAAGCGATTCTTATGCCTCAGCCTCCTGAATAGCTGCGATTATAGGCATGCACCACCACATCCAGGTAATTTTCAGTTTTAAAGAGAAATAGAGTAATACACTGAAACCGTTTATATGGAATTTCTTGTGAAATTCCATTTAGAGTCTGGTTCTATTAGCACAGTAATAGAAAAATCCCAATCCCATTCTAAGAAGTCATTATGATGTGTTCTGAAATAGCTATATATCTGGTTATCCGTTGATAATGGGCTGTTTCTCTGGAACACTTTTTATCACTAGACAGAAGAACTAAGTCATAGGGATGTTTTTCATTACCATTTTGGGCCACTTCTTTGTGAATCTACCATTAGGTAATAAATAATGAAGAACATTATAGTCCTTCATTAACATATATGATATTATAAGATATATATCCTATAATATTTAATATATTTCATATATATGTAGGATTTCAATCTGTAATATTTTATGACTCTATCACTTTCCTGATATCTTGCTTTCTTTTCTTGTTGATAGTATGTGGCAGCTTCAACATAGAAAAAGATATAAACTGCAGATATGGTACCATAGAAACAAACAGGTATGTTCTTTGTCTGCCTTTGAAAAAAATGTCCTGAACTTTTGCTGTACTAATCACTGTTTAAGGAAAGCAAGCTCTTAAATAACTTTTACTTTCCTTATGTGATACAGATTTTGTTTTAGTATTTATTGTAATAACTCACATGATAAATAAAACTAGTGTATAGGGTAATTGTTTTGCAATTTATCATAATGTGTCTACTTGTATTTCAAATTACAGTGGAATCAAGATCATGTAGGTCTTATAAAATTAGTAAGGTATGTTCCTTTGAAATTCTATTCGACATATTCTTTTAATTTTTAAAACAATTGAGAGTTGGTTTGTTTAATTGTATTATTGCCTTTTTACTTTTGTGTTCTATTGGTGTATTAGTAGCTGTGTTTGCATAAATCATATACAGAAAAATAAAAGTACAATATGTCCAATTCTATAAGAATAAAATTTCACTAGTATATAATGAGTGTATAAACAAATTACATCATTTTATTACTAATAACCAGTCAATAGATGGACATATGAAATCTGTATCCACTGTGAATTTGGTTTCATTGTACAGAAAGCAGAATATTGTGTACACATTATCATATGATTTACACACTCATTGTCAGTTGTTGTCTGTGGGAGCTCCTTCAAGAGTGGTGGCAGGCATACAGGGAGGAGATTATGAAGCAACTAATGGGAGCAGTCAAAAAATCAGGCAGAAATAAGTAAAATATATGTAAAATACTAAAGAGAATATCCATTAAAGAGTTGTTTATATGGTACCCAAACTAGCAAATGCAATGAAAAATTCAGTCAGACCAAAGACCTAGTATCAACAACTTGCCAAAATACTTTCCTTCTTTCATTTGACTGTTACTGTGCTATACATTGCACATAGTTATGTATTCATTATCTCATTATCTCAGTAACATGGTGAATCTCTGCCTTTGTTCAGGGGAAGTAAAGGAGATTATTGAGCTCATTAGCACATACATTTTAAAAAATTCCACAGATGAGCAATGCTTAGCTTAAGAAAGAAACAATGTAATTCATTTAAGTATTTTCATAATTAAAATTATATTAATTTAGAACTGTAAATCAAATACTCCATATTTGATTTTATATATGCATATAAATGCATGTATAGGCATATAAAATGAGTGCATATATAAAAATAAATTACATATTCATAATGGTTATTTTACACAGTCACAATCTAGGTTGTTCAAAAACATAATGTGATTATTTCTTTAAAATCCTATTGAACTCATAAGCTTTCATTTCTACTTGACTGTAGATGCCTTGTTCTAGCTCTTGTAAGCCAACACAGTCACATCCAATTTTAAACTCAGTCACTTTGGGGTAATTACTCTCTCAGTTCAGAACTTAGCCCCGCTACCACCCTTTCACTCATTGCTTTTTCCCTGTTAGCAACTGCATTTGGGCGACTTCCCTAAATTTCATGGCGTTGAGGTTGGGGTATGAGGTGCACCATTGGTCTATGGTGGCCTTTGATCTTTATTGCCTTCTGCTGAAGTGCAATTCCTTCTTCTTGCTTTTGGGTGTAACTTTTGTAATTCCAGATGCATCTGTAGTGAAGGTCAGTACTTCCACTTTGGCCTCCAGTTGTTAGCTGCATGACAGTTTCTCTCTTCTCTTAGACTGGAACATCTCTTGTAGTTTACTAGCCTATGCGCCGTCTACCTCAAGAAATAGCTATTTCCCCATACCCAGGGTTAGAAAGAACTCTTTGTGGCTGATGCTTTCAGAAGCATTTACCTGGACACAGGCATCAGCCACTGTGGATTCATATTGGATCACCAGCTTCCCTAAAATGTTTGCAGTCTCCTGAATCAAGCCTCGGAAAGCCACGTAACTGCCCCTTCAACTCAGGGATTACTGCCTCTGTTTTCTATCACAATTTCAATTATTTTGTAGCATACACTCCTTCTAAGGACTCACCCAAGCTCAAGGATTTACTGGGAGCTGCTCAGCATCTAAGCAGTAGTGGAATTTCTCTGATACATCTCTTTTTGTATTCACCCATAGTTGGTCTTTTCTTTCTGTCAGAGGAAATAGTCATTATTCTTTCATACTTTGTTTTATGGCATTACTTTTTATGCTCTAATTCCTCTGGGATTTGGCTGTTGATATTTAAAGCCAAGCCATTGGAATTCATAAGAATATTTTCTAAAAATTCACTAATGTAGCTCTAATAACCAAAAGTGAGAATGTTATTTCTGCTATTTGCCTTAATAGAGCTAATCTACTTAAGATCAAAATTTTAAAATTTGTCTTTTTGTTCTTTCTATATTATTTCTATTCACATAGTGATACAAATTTTCTGCTGGTAAGTGGCAAAGAATGGCAAAGTTAAGTGAATGAAAAAAATCATATGGTTTAAATCACAAACTGTATTTCATTATATTTACTTATAATTGTTCATTACACTCTAATGGATACTGATTATTTTGTTACCTAGAGGACCCTCCCTCCTCTGTAGAACTATTTCTTTCCCAACTCAAAGAAAATGGGCTTCCATTTGGAAGAAAGAGAGCATGCATTTCTCACGAGACCTCACCCACCGGCCACATTTGGTTGGTCCGGGGAGTGGTATCTTATTATTCAGGATGAATCAAAAGTTTTGCTGGATTTTTTTTAGCAGAGAAAATACACTAGATGTTTGGAGATGTGAAGTTTATGTATAGGGAACCAGTCTGTGATTAGAGGGAGTGAAGTCAGTAGAGATAAGTGGAAAAGTTGGGAAGTCATAATTGGACAATAAGGTGAAAATAATGTCTTCACTTTCTAAAGTACTTGGCTATCAGTACAGAGTGGGTGGTTGATGATTTGCAAAATTTGGTGTCTGTGTGATCTTGAACAAGTTACTTAAACTTCATGAGCCACACTTACCTCTTCTGTGAGTTGGGGCTAACTGCCAGTTCTAATGGTTTAAGCACACAAAACTGGCAGCTGTTATTTTATAACATCACCAGGTGGTTTTAATGATAAAGCTATTCTTAACCTTAATTGGCATTGCATTTTTCTCAGAGATGACTTCCAAGGACTATTTTCTATATTGTGATCTTAGTGAACAACACTTCGCAGTTGCAGGAACTAAAAAAACATGGTTGAAAATGATGTATTATTTAATCAGAGAAGTGTAGGCTTAGCCAACTCCAGTCCCAATATTTAAATATATCTTATCCCCACAGAAGCATTCAGCATAGACAGTGCTTGCACAAAATCAATGACTAATAATTGCAAATTGCCAACCTAAATTTCTTTGCAGTATTAAATTTTTCTCTTTTTTAATACTATAGGAAGAGTTGCAAATGGCCCAATTCATTTTTGTATCATCGATTCAAAAGAAATATAATTCTGTTGCAGGTCCTATTGTCTCCCTTTTATCCTTCATGCATAACATTAATTTGGTGAAGACTACAAAAATATGAGTTACATCTTAAATATTTCTGCAACAGTGCTGATGACTTTAACTTCATCCGTTTTTCATCAGAAAATTGCCTTAACAGATTGAGTAGATGTGATGGTAAATGAAGAAAACCCAGTCAATAAGAAATGAAGGCTACCTCTCTGGTGTTTGCAGTTCCTGGATGTTTTAGTGTCACTAGATGGGGACTTTAGAGATAGTGCTTTGTGTGTAACTGAAACAGAAAATCCAGAGAGAGACTTAAGTTCTTTGACTGTTGTTACCTTGTAAGACTATACTTTTTCTTTCCATCTGTAGGAGGCAGAATTTCTTGGCAGGAAGAATATCAGTTCCTGTATCATCCATATTTTTAGGGCCAATAGGTGTATAAGAAGTTTGAATTTTGGGGTTCTATAGAAATCATTGCATGTGTACTGAACAACATTTGAAATACACAGAAGGAAAAAATAAAATGGTGAAAACACACTTTTCACTTTACCACCTGGAAGAAATCACTGCTAATGTTTTTCCATATCCAGGTTGACATATGTGAGACTTTTCTGTGTAATCAGTTTTGTCTTCTATCCTTTTCACCTACTGTTGGAACATAGGTATTTCCTCTTATCATTGCAAACCTTTCGGAAGATATTTAAAAGGCTGCATAATGTAAACTGTAATATAATATATTTCTCTCCTTAATTTATTGTTTATACATCGTTTTTTCTAGGTTTTAAGAACTATAAATAATGCTAGGATGAACACCTTTTTTTTTTTCTATGGGAAAAGCATAATGAAACCAAAGAGGGCTTTGGGGGACAACTGTACCTTCCAATCTGCTGTGACATGTGTTGGGGGCTTTATTTCTTACAGAGATCATCATGTGTTAAAATAGGGAGAGCAATTTTGCTGGTTAGTGCTCTGATGCCCAGGATCAGAGAATGGGAGATGATAGTCATTCCTTGCAACCCCGTACCCTTTTCTTTTCTAGAAGTTGATTTTAATTTCCTATAACCCATTGCTTGGTTGGGATTTATCTAGTGAATACTCTAATTTTCCACTTGTCTACGCCATATCACACTGCCTTCCAATGTTGACCAGTTTGTTTTTACTTTTCTGTGCTGTGTTAGGCACTCGGCATAAAACTACATGACACGAGAGCTGTTGTACTGATAATTATGCATGTCTTTTACATGTTCTCAGGAACTCTAAGTGAAGAAACCCTAGCAAACTTATTTACCACTGGAGATGGCAGTATTGACTAATAATACTACGAATAAATTGGAGACATATTATAACAGAATTTATATTTTAGTTATTTGCTCCCCACTGGTTCCTTTAGTATTTTGTTGGGATATTCTGAACGTAGTAAAAAACGATACCTCCTCCCTTCTGTTATAATTTTAAATATTTTTAGAGTTTTTCCCTGAGCACATCTGCCATGTGATTGACTTAGGAAAAATAGTTGAGAAAAGTAAGATGAATGAAGGGATTTTAAGACTACAATTTTTTTCACAGTTATGACATAAAACCACAGAAACTCATATTTATTCTTTCTCTCTCTTCCTCTCATTGCTGTTTGAATAAACCCAGAATTACATTCCACAGAAAACTTTGATTTTGCTTATGAGCTGATAACCTCTTGGTTTGCCTCTCGTCAAAACGAGGTTGGTTAGGCAACGCAAATTTCCCAAAAGAGTATGTAGAGAGGTTTATTTTTCTCACACTGGCTCTGCATTTACCTGGCTGCCAAACATAGCTGCATTCTAGGTAACTGTGGTACTTAACAGGGAATGTAGTTCCAAACTCTCACCCTTCCAATATTTTTCTAAAGCTTAGTAGAGAAAAACCAATGTTTATGGAGGATTGCCTGAGAGAAAAGCAGCAGATTCATTTCTGTGAATCAGTGATTCTCAATGAATGGAATATGGGGATGTACAGGAAAAAGGGGGAAGGAGGAATGGAGGAACTCTTACATCCTCTTCATAGGAGGACCTTGTTCTCAAGGTGAGGGTGATTTTGTGTGTGTGTGATTCATGCCTCTCTCAGATGTTGATGTGGATACAATTTGAGAAACACTGCTCGAGTTACCCTAAAGTAGGATTGATAAGCTGGAGACTTCTTGATCAAATCTTATGGACATGTTCTCTCTGTCCAGTGCATATGTGTGTGTACACAACGGCACACACACACATGCGCGCGCGCACACACACACATATTTTACCAGGGAAATGTACAATTTGCGTAAAATTGAAATTTTCTCTGGAAAAAAAATTAAAACTACAAAGACTAGGCACATATCCCTTCATGGCAACAAATACCCAGACTTGAGAAACAGTTCCTTCTTTGGTTATTGTCCTTATTCCTTAAGTCATTGATTTAGGTTGCCTGTGTGATTTAGATTACCTGTTTGTTCCCTACAAGTACTGGTGTTTACAACTCCTGGGTAACAGCCTAACTATGGATTAAGCCAAAAGAACAAAGCGTTGGGTACTTGAGTGTATTCATCTATTTTGCATGGCTACGACAGAATATCTGAGGCTTGGTAATTTATAAAGAAAAGAGGATTAACTGGCTCCTAGTTCTGCAAGCTGTGCAGGAAGTGTGGTGCCAGCATCTGCTTCTGCTGAAGGTCTTAGGAAGCTTACAATCGTGGTGGAAGGTGAGGGGGAACAGGCATATCACATGGTGAGAGTGGGAGCAAGAGAATGGGGAGAGGTGCCATGTTCTTCTACATAACCAGATCTTGTGTGAACTCAGAGCGAGAACTCAATTATCACCAAGGGTATGGTGATAAGCCATTCATGAGGGATCTCTTCCCATGATCCAATCACCTCCCACCAGGCCCCACTGCCAGTACTGGGAATAACATTTTAACATGAGATTGGGAAGGGACAAGCATCTAAACCATATCACTTGGCCACATCATTTTACTTTCTAGCATTGATTTTCTAGATCTGTGCTTTGGTCTGATGCCAAAGGCCTTGTGACACAAGAAAGGGACCCTCTGGAATCCATCTCTAAGTTTACTATAGGGATATTTTGATAACTATTTGGACAATTTATAAATATAGTGGTTAAAAAGACAGACTGTGATGCCAGACTGTCTGGACTCCCGTATTTCCTAGCTGAAAAGCTTAGGCCTGGCATTTGCTCTTACTTTGATTCAATTTCCTCATCTGTAAAATGGAGATTACAGTAGTACTTCTTGTTTAAGAGTTTTGTTTGTGATCAAATATATGAATTTATGTAAAGTGTTTAGGGCAGTGTTTAGCAGAGACAAGTGCTCCATAAGTAATAATATTACTAATATTATTATTGCCTGTCTTGGAAATAGGAATAGTTGCACCTGCTATTACATTTTTCTACTTTATGGGGAATCTAAAACTTGTAATGAATTACATCTGTATCTTCTTATTGACTGCTAGAAAGTTTTATTACCGTACGTATTTTGTTCTACATCCATCTTATTTTCCCAGCCTTTGTTTTGTGTTCTGTAATTCTTACTCTTGATTGTTCCTATTTTGCTATATTATATTCATCTTTGCAAGTCACTTTAATTTTCTTTTGAAACAATATTGGTTCTAAAAATAAACCCAAAGCAAACAAACATATGTGAGCTGTGAGCTCTTCTAAGTGGACAAGTATGACCAGTAAAGCTAATTATTTTCCACATGAATTTCTTGTGAAGTTTGCTTTTCTGCTGACATTCTGAGCTTCCATTTATTTTCAGCTCTGTCTTTTAGCTTTAGGGATATACTGATTCAGTCATCTTCAATAGAAGCATTCCAGCAAGTTCCTGAGGTCACGTTATTTCCCAGATGTCTTCAAATATATTGCATTGCTGCAAATTGATTTTTAGCTTGTCTTTCAATTTAACATCTGAGTGTCCTAGGCCCATTTGGCTTTTTTTTTTTTAAAGGTACCAAAGGAAATTGTTCATGTATTTAAATTTGCAATGTGAGATGATACTGAGAGCAATTACATATATACATCTTGTGTAAAATAGGCTATTTTATATAAATAAACTATTTGTATATGGACAGTCCCCTAAAGTTTACTCTTCAAGACACTTGGGGAATTTTACTGTTATTTTTGATACAATAGATATGGCAGTCATTTGCCCCAAGGCTAGTAGAATGACAGGTCTTTATTTCTCACCTTCTTAACTGAGTGGTAAATATGAATGAAACAATTTTTGGGATCTTTTAATCAGGGAAACAGAAACTGCTCAATATGAGGAATTGGTTATCAGAGTAAAGGATGGGCTGGAGAAGCAAAAGGGATAAAGTGGTTTTATCCAGAGCTTATGAATCTGCCCTCATCGCTAATGCTGTCAGAACCCTTGCTTTGGGCAGGATCTAAGGAGCTCACACTCTCACCAATACTTCTGTTATCTTCCTTGTTCTCACCTTCTAATCTCATGCAAGTCCCCCTTGTTGACAGAATTTAACTGGAATGCATGCAGCTGGAAAGAAATTCTGGAAAGAGCAGTTTTCAGACTGCTATACTGGCAGCCCCGGGGTTGGGGGGCATTTAGAATATACTTTATTGCATGCACTTCTATCTTTAACCCTTTTGAAATTTTTATTCTGAGTTACTTTGTTCCTCCATGTCTTTCACATGATGTAAGCATTCTAATTTTAAAGCATTTTAAATTCTATGAAAATATTCCCAGCTCCAGGAACATGTCAGTTATATCAGAAACACTTAACAGAAGTCCCTTGTTGATGTCTAAATAGAAATATTTTAGTTTATCTTATTGCCACTTGTCTGACTTTTGTCAATCCTTAAGTTGTAAATTTTTCAATGAAAATACTTAATGCACCTCTCTATTATTGTAGCTACCTAAATTCCATGTTTCCTTGTCAGAATAGAAATAATTTCATTATTGTGCCTGAACATTTTCCCAGCTTTATTTACTTGAATTTGGTTTTTGTTTTTGTTTCCTGATTTTCACAATCATGCATTTTGTTTTAACTCTCCTCCGTCAAAATATCCTTAAGTGTTTGGATTCGACATCAAAAACTAGGGTTGATCAACTTTCATCTTGACTGTCAAAGCATTCAGAAGAATTTGGGATTCTTAAAATACATCATAAAATGCATCCAGAAAGACCAAGGCATTCAAGTAGCAGAGACAGAATTGCTCTGAACTGCACAAGTGTAACTGGGTTGGCGAGTCAACAGAACCTGAGTGGGAGGGCTCATATTTCTCTACAACCCTTTTTCCCCAGAAGGGTTTTTTTGTCATTTTGGCAGTGGTTGACAGGACTCAGTTGAATCTTGACATGTACTGTCTCTCTCATAAATGTTTCTGACATAACTGACAAAGTCCTGGAGGCTTTTGACAAGTTTGTCAACCTAATGAATGGGCACCTAAGCCTTAAAACCACAGTAAAAGGTCGTGTTAGTTGTTCAAGGAAGGGTGCAAAATTCAGGTAACCAACTAATGGTTTCAGGGCTGTTCTGCTTGCCTGCTTGCTGATGTCATCACTTCAACAGACCAAAAAAAAAAAAGTCATCTTTGAAATAAATATTCATCTTTGGCAGCATAACATAACATATGTCTTATGAATGGAATACATTTTTTAAAATGTTATTTGTAACATTTATCTTCTCATTTGTTTAACAGTTTCTTTTGTGTATGCTATAGCTGGAATGCTTAATACTTCAGGCCTCTGAGGCTTTCTGGCACTGTCTGAAAGGTTTAGGTTACTGTGGTAAATGTTTTCCAGCAAATGGAACAATGACTACTAAATAACTTTGCTAACGTGAGGATTAACCAGAGTAATTACAATTGCTTGGGACTTTGTGTTTCAGGGACAAAGTTCTATATGAAAATCACCCGGGTCTCTGACACTCAAGTGTCACTCAATTTGAGCAGAACAATTAACAGTAATATTGGGTCTGAAGTTTGAGAGTTGGAAACAAAAAAGATAATTGCATAGGTCTGAAAACTATTAAACAAAATAAAATTATATTCTACTTTTGCTATTCTGCCTCAAAGGTATGATGTTTGCCTTTGCACACAAGGTCTTTGCAGTATCTAAATTGGACCAGAATTTTAATGTTTCAATCTATTTCTCTTGGGCCTCAGAAAATCTGTTATTCTAACTTTGTACATGGATTAGAACATTTCCAAACTCGGATAGATCTGAGTTGCTTATCTTACAGTCTATGAAGTGACTGATACTTTATCTCACCTAGAATGTAAAGGCAGAAAACAATAGTAGCCTAATAATCATATTGGTGTAATAATCACAAAGTTTCCATGTGCTATAAAGAAGTTGTTACTTTATCTTGCTTTTTGAAGAAACTTTAATCTTGTAATAAATTTAACTGAAAGTATTCACCCTCCTTGTTCCCATTTTTGTTCATTGTTAAAAACTGGAAGGTGCAATAAAGATGATCACATTCAGTAAATTTTATTTTTTCCCTAAGGATGAGGTATAAGGTTGATAAATGGGATGGAGGTAGCAGGAATGAAGTTCCTGTATGTATAAACACATACAGCTCTGGGCTCCCCACTCCTTTCTGATGAGAAGTTTTTTTTTGAGATGGGTCTCATTCTGTCACTCAAATTAGGGTGCAGTGTACAATCACAGCTCACAACAGCCTTGACCTCCCCAGTGCAAGTGATTCTCCCACTCCAGCCTCCAAAGTAGCTGGGACCACAAGCATGCACCACCATACCCAGCTAATTTTTAAATTTTGTATAGGTGGGTCTCACTGTATTGCCCAGGCTGATCTCAAACTCCTGGGCTCAAGCAATCCTCCCACCTTGGCCTTCCAAAGGGCTAGGATTACAGGTGTGAGCCACTGTGCCCAGCCTGATGAGGGGAATTTTCTTTATTTTGAATGGTAAGAGTTCTTGGGATGTGTAATTCTGCTGCTAATAAGACTTGTATTGTCTGTTCTCATGCTGCTAATAAAGACATACCCGAGACTGGGTAAAAGGTTTAATTGATTCACAACTCTCCAGGGCTGGGGAGGCCTCAGGAAACTTACAATCGTGGTGGAAGGGGAAGAAAACACGTCCTTCTTCACATGGTGGCAGTAAGGAGAAATGCCCAGCAAAAGGGGGAAAATCCCCTTACAAAACCATTAGATCTCATGAGAACTCACTCACTATCACAAGCCCATCATGAGGGCAGCCACCCCTTAATTGAATTACCTCCCACTGGGTTCCTCCTAGGACACGTGGGGATTATGGGAACTACAATTCAAGATGAGATTTGGGTGGGGACATGGCCAAACCATATCAAACTCCTTACATTTCAGATGAGGAAACTTGGTTCCAGAGAAACTGAATGGTTTACTCAATATCACAGATCTATTTCATGACCAAGAAAATTTAACCAAATCTCCTGGATCCTAATGTGGTAATAATTTATTTTAAAAAAAATTCAAGCAATAGTTTCAGATAGGATTTCTAATAACATTGAAGACAAAAGCAAAGAACAAAACAAAGCAAAACTCTCATCTTTTTAAAGAATTTATGGCTTGCAAGAATAGATGAACAGTGGATGCACATACTAAATAACAGCCTTTTAACAAGAGAAGGCTGCTCATGTTCTCTTAAGGCAGGTTTCATAAAACTCATATTTCCTTAAGATTTTTTCCTTTAGAATATTAGCCAAAACATTCTAGGAAATTTCAAAACAGTTTTATATGGAATTCTTATCATATATTCATATTTTTCTAAAAATAGGCGAATCAAATATGATGTTTTAACTGGGCACATCAGACATTCTTATGTAGAGTTTTGGATGTGTCATATACCATGAACTGCTTCCAGTGTGGGTTTCTTTTTTTTCATTTGGAAGATTTGAATTGCACATTTGTTGTACTTCAGACTCAGAAGTACACCTTATCTGGTGGAAGTTAACAGTGGCTGTAAACAAACAAGATAGTTAATTATTTCACATAACAAATGACCTTCAGGTCTATGGCTTCCAGGATGGCTCAAGAATGACATCCATGAACCATGATTTCTTTCCTGCCTTAGTAGTTGGCATTGTCTCCCCAAGCTCATGGTCACATGGTTGAGAGATGCTATGGCTCAGGTCTCAGGCCCTCATGAAGCAGTGTCTGCAGCAAGTAAGGAGGAAAAGAAAATCAACCAATTTTTCTTTGTCAAATTGATCTAGTGTTCATCTGCACAGAATCTTTCATTTTTGATATTATATTTGGATTAAACTGACTAAATTCAATGTATTTTGGTCCATATTAAGCAGAGTTGATTCGATATGGGCTGTCCATCATGTGTCTGTGTGCACATCTGTATGACCTAAAACCTTCCGGCTCCTCACCAGGTGTCCTGGGTGTGATGTGAGAGGAAGGGTTCATGCAGTCCATTTTGGGGATTTGGGGTTGAAAAACTAACAGGACTCTTTCATCTGAAAAAAATAACCTCTATCTCTAAAGCATAAGGAATAAGATAAAGCTAGAACTTACTTATAAATCTTAGCTCTCACTCCCCGTAAGTGGATTCAATCCATCATTGAGTACAATAGACATTTCCACCTAAATGTCTTTCTCCTCTTTCCATGCCACAGACACTATTCTTCAAGCCAACACAGTGTTGTGCCGGACCACTCTAAACCCCTCCAAAAAGGGCTTTCCACAGTCACTCCCCCTTCATGCAAATTTGTACTCCACTCTGCAGTCACAGTGATAGGCTGAGAATGCAGATCTTGTCACTGCTCTGCTTAGAAAAATTCCATGGCTTCCCACTGTTCTTAGAATAAATACAAAAACCTTAATTGCCATCTGTAGAGGATTGGCTTAGCCTCATTCACTGGGATCTCACTGCGTCCATCTGCAGGACACTGGTTTATGCACTCCCATTCCAATAGCCTTTTCAGTCCCTCGAATGGCTTCAGCTCCTTTCTATCACAGGTCATTTGTATATACTGCTCCCCCTGTCTGGAAGCTTCTTTGCACCCTTCCCTCTGCCCCAAGAGGCTACTTTTCTTCAGATTTAGGCTATGCTGTGAGTTTCTCAGAAAAACCTTCTCTGGCCCCGAGAGACTCAGCTCTCTTAGTACATCTTCTTTGTATCATTTGCACCATGCTGCAGTTTTACAATCATGTTTGCAAATGTGTAGTTAGTATCCATTTCTTTCCATTGGCTAGCTAGTGAGCTTGGTGGGGGCTAGGCTATATCTTTTTCTGTTTTTTAATTGCCTTTGTGTTTTCAATATTTAGCCTATTTCTGGGAACACAGGAAGTGCTCAAATGCATATGTCAATGGATTGTATGAATAAGTGAATGAATAACATTTATTGTCTTTGATGCCTGCAGCATTCAAGCATTTCAATTGCTGAGTTTTAGTAGTCGATAGAGGTCTAGGTAGCAATTCAAAATAGGTCATTTTGGGAACTCTACATTAGAAAATAGATTAGAAATAATTGCCTTCATTAAAGATTCCTGAAAAAATAATTGTCATGTGTCTTTCATATGGTATACACATGACGTTTTAAGTCAGAGAACTCCCATATGCAATGATGAGCTTTCTCATACTAAAGTTGGAATCTATAAATGTATGATTTTTGAACTGAGAAGTCAAATTACTATCTTTGGACTATTGAGGTGGTGAAAAATTTTATCCTTTCTGTCTATGAATTTGAGATTGGAGAGACTGAAATGTCATTGGAGTAAACTCTGTTGAATAGTATGGCATGGCTCAGGCCTGTAATCCCAGCACTTTGGGAAGCTGAGGTGGGAGGATTACTTGAGCATAGGGGATGGAGGCTGTGGTGAGTTATAATTGCACCTCTGAACATGAGCCTGGGTGGCAGAGTGAGACCTTGTCTCAAAAAAAGAAATGAAAGTGATATGGCTAAAATTTCAAGTGATTAGTTCCCCACATTCCTTTGAAGTTTTTCTGTTTTTTGAAATTGAAATACTTCTTCTCTGTGCCCTCGGCAATTCAACAAAATTTAGAAACATTTATTAAGCAGATACTAGGTGTTATTGATTAATTAAATGAATATTTATTAAACATTTCCTACTTGTCAGACCTAAAGATATAGTTTTCTCTTGTTAGAAATTTATCTACGAAAATGACATAATGCCTGATTTCTAAGAGAAAACAGTGTGAACAACAACAACAGCAACAAACCCGCAGAGTGATAAGTACAAATACTTTGTTATTAAATAGAATGGGCAATAAGAACATATGTTAAAGGTCCTGACTTAATTTCTGTTAAGTCAAGGAAGAGGAGTATTGAATATTGATCTTCTGGAAGAAATAACATTTGAGCTGAACTCTGAAGGAGAAGTAGGTGCTTTTAAGTGAATATTTATTAATCATGATGGCAATTTTCTTATTGTGCTGAATTATTTAAGAAGCATTGTTTTCTCCCTAATTCTTATCATTTTTCTCCTTGCTGATTACACTGGAGCCTTTTTGAGAATGGGAAATATATTTTGTTTCTAGGTATCTAATAATTATTAAACATAGTGTTATGCATGATCTAGTTACATATTATGTGATTTCTCTCACTAATAAGTAAATTGAAGCTTTGCAGTGATGGTTCTGGGAGTCAGAAGAAGACACTTGGACAGTTTCCACCATGAGCTGTGATTTATTTACTGTACTTAGCTCAAGTGCTCTCCAATAACCATAATATTTGGAAAGGCTCTATGTGGCTTACCCTGTGTGGGCTTTTACAGGTAACATGCCTATTGGGAAATACTAAGATTGAATTATAATTTTTTATATTCTTTTCTTTTAGAAGTCTTTACTGAAAGCATTGCAAACATTTCTTCTATTTTTCATATAACTTCTGTGTATAGATAACTGAACTTTCTGTGTTTCAAAAATTTTGGCCTTTATGTTGTTATAGACTCATAAGGGCCAGAATTTTTGAAATAATTTTAATTAATTCTATCTTCAGGAAGGATGCATGGTGAAAATTTAGCAAATACACTCAGTTGGTAATTAGGCTCACAGGTCTACCTTTTATTTTTCTTCTCTTTAATCTGTTGCTTCTTTCATTCTCAAAGCAGTCAAATGTACATGTGGATTATTTTAATTTAGAAGAGGGAAATTTTTAAATTATTGTGTTTTAAATACACACCAGATATCGGGGTTCCTAGGACCATCCTCTGAACCAACGAGTGGATATTTAATTGATCTTGATGGAGGACAAGATAAACTTTCTTTTAGATTATTGCTGGAGGGGGAAGAAAGAGTGATTTTATTATAGTAAGTATACGGTTGCATTAGTTTCTTGTATTTACCGCCTAAGAATATTGCTTTATCTGATACTTACTGTTAAAGTGGTGAGGTTTGGTCTGTGCAGTGGCACTTTGGGAGGCTGAGGCAGGTGGATTGCTTGAGCCCAGGAGTTTGAGACCAGCCTGGGTAACATGGCAAAACCCTGTCTCTACAAAAAGTTTAAAAATTAGACAGCCGTGGTGGCACATGCCTGTAGACCCAGCCACCTGGGAGGCTGAGGCAAGAGGATTGCTTGAGCACTGGAGGTAGAGGTTGCAGAAGCTGTGATCCTGTCACCGCACTCCAGCCTGGGCAGTACAGTGGACTCTGTCTCAAGAGAAAAAAAAAGAAAGAAAGAAAGAAAAAAAAGAGATGTTAAGCTTATTATTTTTGACTTTGTTTCTGACTAGTAGCATCTCCAGTTGTTTTCCCTTCTGCATTTCCCTTTCAGGTAGATTATTTATATTCTACTAAATTGTTCTTCTCCACCTACATAAGTGAATTTTGAGGAGCCAAACATTATCTATTCACTTAATCTCTCCTCAGAGTTCATATTGCCAAGACCCTATATTATTTTTAGAAGTACTTCTCTGTACTTTTTCAACAGAATGATGTCCGGACCATTTTAATATCTTAAATGCAGTTTCTAATGCTTTGTAAAGTACTGATATAACCTCTCATTACGGAGTATTTCTTTTTAATCATGTTGGGTTAGCGCTGACCTTTTTCTTTTTTCTTTAAGAATGCTGCTTAGCTTAAGAAGCGCTTATGCTAAGTGCCCATTTAAAATGAAGAAATACACCTGTTGAAAAAGAAATACACATACCACTGTTTACTCATTGCGGCATCCCTCATCTGGCAATTTTAACCATTGGAAATTTCAGTGACAGCTTGAAAGTAGAAAAGGTCTCTGAGTTGTAGTAGTTGCTTATGATATATATCCCAGAAAAATCTGTGGGTTGGTATCTGGTGAAAATTCTCCTAACTAGACCCTTAGGATTTTTTTATTTTTAAATTTTTTTATTTTTATTTTATTTTTTTTTTTAAGAAGGAGGAGTTTTACTCTTGTTGCCCAGGCTGGAGTGCAATGGTGAGATCTCAGCTCACTGCAACTTCTGCCTCCCGGGTTCAAGCAATTCTCCTGCCTCACCCTCCCAAGTAGCTGAGATTACAGGCACGAGCCACCATGCCCGACTAATTTTGTATTTTTAGTAGAGACAGGGTTTCATCATGTTGGAGGCTGGTCTCAAACTCCTGACCCTCAGGTGATCTGCCTGTCTTGGCCTCCCAAAGTGCTGGGATTACAGGCGTGAGCCACTGTGCCTGGCCAACCCTTCAGGATTTTAATTACGGCTTTTTCATCCCTATTTATGAATTAAGCTAGTTTTTCTGATTTCTCAATCTTCAACAGAGTGAAAATCGCAAAGCAGAAGCCAGAGAGAAAATGAAGAGCATATGTGTTTTGAAATGCAGATGATATAAATAATGAACACATTGAAAAATTTATCCCATTTTATGGCTGTTCTGATTTGAAAGATAAAAGCATTTTATTGACGATTTTGCATATATTTTGACAATTGTCTAAATAGTTTTTGGTTAAGAAGAATGTTTTTGGTTTAGGTTCTGGGGTTCCTTTTTGTAAAATGGGGATAATATAAGACAGAAATGTGAGCTATGTAATTTTTTCAAGTAGAATACTTTATAATCAGAAAATATGCTATATTACCATATCTCAAAGACTGCAGATTCAGTTATTAATTATACATAAAGTACACTGAGTGTTTATCAGCTCATTATCTTTCTTAATTCAGTTCTAGAACTGTGTTACATAAGCATTCTTAACCAATCCTCCCACAGGGTACTTGGGAGAGTGGTGGCAATTGAACTATTGACCTATGGGAATTGTATCTATTTGTTTTAAAATAGATATAAATAATAACACATTAAAACAGTCATTCATTTTTTGCCTGATATGATAATGAAAAATGAGAACATTTTAGTTCAACTCTTTGAATAACTTTTGTCTACTTTTTAAGACGTTTGCACAAAAAGGAGAATATTTTATGGCTGAATTTCAAGTTGTTCCATTGACACTTGGAAATCATGGATGCTGGAAATGTTACGGTCAGAAGCACCACCCTCAAGTGTACTGGTGATGATGAATGTCGTCTGAGGACCGCCAATCCATTCTCCATTCACTAGTTTCAGATGTTACAGACTCTGGCAATCAGCAATGTGCCAAGATTGTTCACGATGCCAAGCCCATGCCATGTGAGATAGCAAATACACTTTCTCATACCCAGATTTTCAAATGCTTTCATTAATGCTAAATTGCAATAGCTAGTGACACCTGCTTGCACCTTTTGGATTTTGTCCTAGTGACAGCACATGGCAGTCTAGGGCTCTTCACGCTAGATCTGCCAAAGGTACAGCATCCTTTGTAGTGTCCCCATTCTTGCTTCTCCATGGCCCCAGGATGGCTTGTCAAGCATTGCACTGATGCTTTAACAGATGAATAAGCCCCTGAGACTTCTGATGGTTTAGCGAGGTTGGTTTTCATCGGAGGAAGTGAAAAGAATCTTGGCTAACAGAGATGTGGAGCTTAAATGTAAAATAGAAATATTCTTGTTGCAGTTATTAGTTCTATTTTGAGCCTGGTGGTGTTGGTTGTTCATTTAGCAGTTTAGCAAAGAGAAAACCAAATAGAACAAGATGCTAGTGCCTTTTATTCCTTAATTTTTCTTTTTAAGTAAACATGAGAGTGAGATGCTATTTTTATTTTGCATGGATGTTCCCCTCCTGACCTTCTGCTCCCTTCCCCACAAAAACCACAGAAAAACATTTAGGTCAGGTATTTCTTCAGTGTCATGGCCAAAGTCAAAATGTAAAAACAAATCACCTCTCTACTAGTTTCTTTGAAAACTAGATTCCAAAAACAATGTAGTTGGTGAAACTGTTTTTGACCAGTACCAGCAGTGGATTAAAATGTATGTAATCTGCAGTATAGGGCGTTTTTGTTTTTTTTTTTTTTTTGATTTGCCAAGTTTTGAAGCATCACAAATCGATAAACTAGCCAGTCATCCCATACACCTGGGCAGCATGCTGCTTTCCTGGATGCAGCCCTAGACTCCATTTGGCAGAGGACAAGCGAAGTGTGAGATTGCTGTCAGCAATGGGTAATGTGTGAACGCTGCCAGTGTGTGTTGAGAAATCTGAGTATATTTCCTGGAGACACCCCAAACTTAAAAGTTTTCATGTTCCCCCTTATACCATTGACTTGAGTTCAAAGAAGTTGTCAATGTCTGTTTGATAACAGCAGTGTGGTCTTGTTGGCCATGGCTGCATTTTAATCACTTCATGGATATTAAGGGCTTTAGTTCCAGTTTATTTCTGCCTGTCTCTTTCTTCCAAAATTTCCCTTAATCTGGCTCTCGATAGGAAGAACTTGCCTCTAGGGGACAAGCAGAAGCAAAAGATAACAGGAAAGCCCGCACTATGCCAGGATGTCTTGAAACATGAAAGGTCAGACCCTACATTTGTCTAAAAATAAATCTCTTTCCACAGGGTTAGTAAAACTGCTATCATTAAAAAAACAAAATCTTTGCTTTCATTTTCTTCCTTTCTTTCTCTCTAGAAAAATATGCCGATATATTCTAAACTGTGGCTGATTAACTGCTAACAGAGTTTGGTTCAAACCTCCCAAGCCCATTTTAAACACCTTTAGGGGGATAACTGATAAGGTGTCTAGTGCTGCAGTAAACACAATGCCACTGCAGGCCTTTTGAAGTATAAGTTTATATTAGTCTCATTATCATTGTTATTTTTTTCCCCCTTTCTTCATTTTGCATAAATTGGAATTCCTTCAAAACTTCAGCAGCCTGTTATTAAAGTATCCGTATACAAAGAAAAAAAAATTGCAAATGATTTTCTTCTGGAGGAAAACGCTGCTGAGGAATCTTTGAAGCCAAGGCTTTTGTTGTGAATCTGAGAGCCATTGTTACCTAACAGATTCATACCCTAGGCAGAATTGCTGTGGAATGGCGTGCATAAAACACTGTTAGTGTCAGCCTAGCATGCCTCAGGAAGAAGGAGGACCATCGATGTCCATCAAAAAGGAAAATATATGGGTCTCAGCATTCACTGCTTTCCTACAGAACTGGAGTGGTAAAGCAAATTGCATGCTCTTTAACCCTTCTGTCTGCCCACTGTCAGGAGAAGACTCAAACAAATCCCAAGCCTGTATTGTCCTCCTGCTGAAATGTCTATCTTATCCAACTGACAAGACCATTTTCAAGTACCACGCAAAAATAATATCATGTATTCTACTCTTCTGCATACTACATACACATATGTTTCAGTTTATATACACATATGTGTGTGCATATAATCTATTATCTATCTTTCAAAAAATATCTCAAGGGAGATACTGACTAAAAGCAATTGGAGAAATAACTCCCTTTCACTGTCGGAGACATCCTGTTGCTTTCATCTGGCAAGACTACCACATCCTTCTGTGACTGTGGGGTTTGGGGTACGTGGAGTGGGAAGGAGGCAGGGTGCTGGTGTGGCATTCTTGTATGTGTTTGTGTTTAAAGTAATATAGAAAGGAGGCTTGAAATATTTTTATGTCTTCAGAGGGATTGCACATACTGACTTCAGATAACAGCAAGGGTGAGAAAAGTTACAGTTACAATTGTCCAGGACTTCAGACTCCAATCTGGACATGTACGTCCTGGGTTTTGCAGTTTGTTTTGACATACTTGGCAGCACTGTATTAAAAAAGAAAAGCTATTGTGGCACTATTCACAATAGCAAAGACTTAGAACCAACCCAAACTTCCATCAGTGATAGAATGGATTAAGAAAATGTGGCACATATACATCATAGAATCCTATGCAGCCCTAAAGAAGGATGAGTTCATGTCCTTTGTAGGGACATAGATGAGTCTGGAAACCATCATTCTCAGCAAACTATCGCAAGGACAGAAAACCAAATACCGCATGTTCTCACTCATAGGTGGGAATTGAACAGTGAGAACATTTGGACACAGGAAGGGGAACATCACACACTGGGGCCTGTCGTGGGCTGGGGGGAGGGAGGAGGGATAGCATTAGGAGATATGCCTAATGTAAATGACGAGTTAATGGGTGCAGCACACCAACATGGCACATGTATACATATGTAACAAACCTGCACGTTGTGCACATGTACCCTAGAACTTAAAGTATAATAATAAAAACAAATTAAAAAACAAAGCTGTTGTATAATGACAGGAGTCTTAAGTCAATGACAATGCCTACTTTGGGGGAACTTTTTTTAGGCTTAGATCTTTTCGTTGTCTGTAAATCAGGAATGAGAATAGGGATATGATACTTCTTGTTCAATTCTGAGGGGTTACAATGAAGAAAAATTTCTGTTAAACATTGCATTCTTTTTAATGTTTAATTTTTGTGGGTAGATAGTAGATGTATGTATTTATGGGGTACATGAGATGTTTTGTTATAGGCATTCAATGCATAATAATCACATCATGTGAAATGCCATCTCCATCCCCTCAAGCATTTATCCTTTGTGTTACAAGCAATAAAAATCACATTCTTTGGAAGGCAATAAATCCAAAGGAGTTAATTACTAATTTTTCATTTTCCTGAAATTGGTTCACTGTAAATGCTATATATTAAGAAATTCAAATGCTAATAAAAAAGGATTCATTGTAGGAATTGTTTGGAAAAACACGGAGATGTTATAGAATAGTCTGTGTGGAGATGACGTAGGAGCTTTCCTGCTCATCAAGTTTGTATTAGTCATTATGAGATAATATAAAATGAGAAAATGGATAATTAACTAGGGATAAGCGAGATTCTTTTACTTTGCGTATGACCAACCAATAAAAGAATAAGTACATATATATGCAATTTGATATTAAATTAATGAATGTACTGATTTTCTTTAGTTCTAAAAAGGCAGACTCAATGACTTGTGCTTTATAACTGTTTTCATTATTTTTTATTCAAGGTGAATAAATATCCTTCATGAAATTTTAAATTTTTAACACTAAAGAAATCTCCATCTATGTTCTCTTCCCATGAAGCATTTGATAATTCACTTGAAATGGAATCATTCAGCTGTATTTATACTTCTGCTTCATGATAACGAAGTTGACTAATTTTAAAGGATAACAACACTCAGAATCATTACTCAGTGAATTACTCCAGAGATTTTTGTTGCTGTTGTTGGTTGTTTCTTGAGACAAGATCTTACTCTGTCACCCAGGCTAGAGTGTAGTGGCATGATCTTGGCTCACTGTAGTCTTGACTACCTGGGCTCAAGTGATCCCCCCCACCTCAGCCTCCTGAGTAGCTGGGACCACAGGTGTGTGCCACCACACTTGGCTATTTTTTTGTGTGTTTTTGGTAGAGACACGGGTTTCACCATGTTGCCAAGGCTGGTCTGGAACTCCTGAGCTCAAGCTGTTTGCCAGCCTCAGCTTCCCAAAGTGCTGGGATTATAGGCATAAGCCACCATGCCTGGCCCCCCAGTTTTAACATCCCTGTCACCTGAGCTCTGATCTCTTAGTAGGTAGGTTCCTTGGTTACCAAGAACTTTTGGAGTTGTCCTGATCTTGTATGTAACTACTAGATCTAGAAACCCCTCCTACTGAAACTGTCACTCCTACAGTCCCCACGTCTTCCTAGTTGCTCTCTTCATATCTGAAGTGGTGTATTTGGGAGTCTGAGGTCAAATGCCTTTTGGCAATAGTGGTATTATCACTTTCCTTTCCATAAAAGAGATACACAAACATAGATGATAGTATTGACTTATAAACAATAACATTCAAATTGATTCAGGGTTATTTCTAAAGAATGATGATATTTTAATTTGACTCCCAAGTTAATTTTAACCACAATGAACAAAATGATCAGCACATCAGTTACTGAAAAGTAATTTTTTCTTAAATATGAAAAAAAACTACTTTGGGATAATTAACTGATGTCAGTTTTGTCCCAGAGAGGTGAATTTTAATTCTATTTGATTCTATTAAATTCTATTTTAATATTTTATTTATCAACCATCTATTGGACATTTGTTCTTTTTCAGAAATAGGCTAATCTGCTGATTTAACAAGCAAAGTAAAAACACTTTTAATCTCTGTTAGACTAGGTCCACGAAGGACTTGAAAAGCCTGTCAAGAACCATAAAGTTGTTTTTTTCTTCCCATGTTCATCAGACTTAAAATCTGTTCCTAGCCAGTTGTGTAATAGAGAACTCTTATGGTTACTACATTTTAGCCCTGCTATGAATTCTCCAGGTGCTATATATTTATTTTGATGATTTTAATGTGCTGCATTAATCTGTATAATGATAAGAAATAATGACCAAAAAGAAAAATCATAGATTTTAAAAATGGGAAGAAAGACTTCCCAAGTTTTTCCCAAGTAAAAGAAAGACTTCCCAAGTCTTTGTTCCCTGGAGACTGAATACAACCACTTGCTTCCTGTTATTTGCTTTTCAGGAATGTGTCTAACTCTGTTAACTGACAAAGATGGCATTGATGGAAAGCCTTTCCAAAGATTAATTATTTTTCAAGGAAAGAAATCACAATGATATTGTTACCTTTTATTTTCATTTTAAAATTATTTTCCTTGATTATCTGTGTAATTTCAGGGATGTTTTTGATTTCTGATTTACCTTATCAGTTAAAAAATTTTTCAAATCTGCATCTTATCTGGTTAATCTTATTTATTCTGAAGAGAATAGATTAAATTCACTTAACTGTCCACTTTATTAAATTTTTGTTATAATTTATGTTACTCTAATAGAATCAGGACAGGAGGAAATTAAATTGCTAAAAAAAAGAAAGAACAGAAGAGTCTATGACTTCCAAAGTCTCCTTTGTGAAGTTTGAAATCATTTTATATTCTAAGAAAAATGAGTAACATTATAAAAATTTCTTTATAGAAACAAATACCAAAATAACATTTATTTCTATTCATTTTAATAGCAGCATAGTGACAAATCACTGGATTCTCTGGCCAGGGATTTTGACTTCCCTCCAACTTCATAAAATCATTTCCATAATCATTCAAAAGTTTTAAGCAGAAGACTTATTCCAAAATTTTGATATCAATTGCAGTAGGGCAGGGATTAGACCGCTTTATTATCCAGTATTTATTCCCTGGGCAGAATTAAAATAGAGTTTATATTGATGATCAATACAATAAATCAATGTATGCAACTAATTTGGACCATTCAAGCGTAAAGACAATGCTCTATTTTATTCTATAATTATTTGAAAGATTGACCTGTTCTTTCCATTTCATTTTTTATAGCAATTCTACTTAGAAGGATATACATAGAAGGTGTATAGATTCAGGGAGATAAGAAAAATTGTCATGAGGAAGGAATTACTGGAGAAATCGCATACTGTAATCTGTTGTGTCTAGTGTGGAAAAGAGATCAATGGAAACCTGAATTAATTTGCACTGCTCAAGAGCTGTATGAATAGGACTATGTGGTGCCATTGTTTGGGCGTGGCACATTTGAACATTAAAAATAATAGAGTTAGCTGGGTTTGTCAGCATCTACATGTTTACTAAATAGTTTGAGCTATACATCATGTTTAGTTGCTGTTAATTAATAAGCATTTATTAGATGCCTACTATGTATGAAGCAGCAATGTAGGTGCTATGTGTGATGGTCTGTGTGGGGAGAGTAGAGAACATGTAAAACACATTGGGAGGTACTGAAGAAAAACCACCATATTTAGAGCTGACCAAATGTTTCACAAAGACATGAGAACAATTATTTAGTAACAAAGCAGCAGAGTCTAATGCACATATTAAAATGCAAATACAATGACATGAGATAGAAGAGACTGGATTCTGACTTTAAAAATAAAGTTGTAAATTTTCAGATGCTCACATAGCCTAAGTGTGGAAGACTGAATTCTGTGTTCAACTATTTGGCTATTGTTAGCAGTGATGCATGAAGCAGAAAGAAAACAGCTTGATTTTCATAAGTTAGGCAAACTCTGGGGAGCTGGGTATGGCAGGGAGGCAATTGGCTCGCAAATAAACTGACCAAACTGGAAGCCAAAATTAAATAGAGTGTATAAGGACACCCTGGTGATCGCCTTAACAGTGTACTAGTTATGAACTAACTATTGTCTTTATTACCACTGCTAATGAAGAAACCATAGGAGAAGGCGAGCAATGCCTCCCTCTGATTACTCTGGGCTTCCGGTTTAACTAGCTAAGGCACTCAATGATCCTTTAAAAAATGAATTTACTCAAATGTCTTTCTGCTATTAGTGAGGATACCATTAGACATGGTTTAGCTTCTGAAAGTATGAAGACAGTTTGGCTAATGATGGCTGAAACTGCTGGATAAAATGACATTCTTAGACATTCATAGATTTTTTTTTTTTAACCATGTTTTGTGACTTGAAAATGATTTTAGTTTCTAATATTTCTTTTTAAAATGACTCAGGGAAGTTATTAAATGTCAATTCCCATATAGAAATATTTGTCCATTGACTTAGTAAATTCTTTCTAACTGTTTCTGGTGCTGGATGTGTGGAAAAAAATATTTCCCAATGGTGGCTTACAGCTTGCAACAGTGGAAGTTAATTAATATGCAACATAGTGCCCCCATAAAAGAAAAATACATCATGATTAACTATATTAAAGATTTGGCTTTTGGGGCAAATAAAAACTAATGGTTTGAATATCTGTAAAAACGATTCTAATGATTCTTTATCCAGCCCTCCTCAGATTCAAAGAAGATGAAACTACTTTTTTATTTGATTCAGTTTTTACATATCATTAATTTATTAATTTATTTGTTCATCCAATTCTCAATAATTATTTACATCTCCACCACATACCAAACTAGTAGATTAAAATATACATGGCTAATAAATAAGAACAATAGGTAATATTTGTTAATCTGGGAAATGGGTTTCAGGATACTGATTAAGGACATGACAGTGGGTACTTGATGTCCTGACCTGGCATCCCCATTTTGCCACTTAATGTTTGTCTGACTTTAGGCAAGTCCTTTTTTTTTTTTTCCTGAGACAGAGTCTTGCTCTGTCACTCAGGCTAGAATAGAGTGGTACGATCACAGCTCACTGCAGTCCCAGCCTCCTAGGCTCAAGTGATCCTCCCACCTTAGCCTCCTGAGTAGGTGGGACTGTAGGTGCATGTGACTGTGCCTGGTCAATTTTTTCTATTTTTTTTTTTTTTTTGTAGAAATGGGGGTCTCATTTTGTTGCCCAGGCTGGCCTTGAACTCCTGAGCTCAAGTGATCATCCTGCCTTGGCCTCCCAAGGTGCTGGGATTACAGGTGTGAGCCAATGTGGCCGTGCTTAGGCAAGTTCTTTATGCTTCAGTTTTCTTATCTGTAAAATGGAAATATAATTAGAGCACCCAGTCCATTGGTTTATTTTGGACATTATATAAGATAACATCTAAAAAAGCATTTTGAACAATGTCTCATGGTTCGTGATCAATAAGTATTAACAATTACTTATTTTAATTATTTCAGTTTTTATACACATGAATATACTTATTAAGAAGTTAGAATGAAGCAGATAAGCAATATGAAACACAGAGGATAATAACTGCTTCTCTATGAACTATAATTTATGAAATGTACCTATAAGGCTTTATGCTGTCTTATAAATAATCATAGATACACGATACTCATAATAGCTATACAAGTAGTAATAGGCCTGATTGAGTTATTTATTAATGCAATAAGGTTGCCAACATTTTATAGATGACAAAATGGAGTCACAAAGAGGTTAAATCACTTCCCCAATATCAAACAGCTAATAAACAATGGAGCCAGAATGCAAACCCAGGCAGTGTGACTCTTATTCATGTTGCTATGCTGCCTGACAGCAGGGCCACATAGCTTTTTTCCAATTTAAAGATCACTCAAAAAATCACATGTGAAGTCAGGTTTTGAGAGCAATTTACTCAAGGTAACCTAGTCCTGAAAGTAGATAACAGCTCCAGTCTTCTATGTAAAGCAGCTGTCTCTTTGTATCTGGAATAGTTAATTAAAATAGGTCATTCTGATCTATAAAGCTGTAGAAGATCTGAATTCTGATTGCTTTGGAGATTAATTCTCTAGACTTACTGTCATGATCATCAAAGTGCTTATGCTAATATTTCCTAGATTTGAACTTTGGGAAATCAAATGCTTGTTCCCCGCCCCCCCCTTGTTTTCACATTGTAAACTTCAGGCAACCTTCTTGATAAAATGGAATTTAGGTCAAATCTTTCATATTTAAGCAGGTTCCTTGTACATGGAATAAGAAAGTAAATTAAGAAGGAAAGAGAAAGACCTCAATTTATCTTAATCTCATGTTGCATGGGCCTTTGTTATGTTAGATGAAAAATGCATACATATACATAACAAATGGAAATTGCCCCTTGACTAGAATCTCAATTCAGGGTGTTCCTGCAAGCCATGAAGCTGGTTAACAGCTGTTTTTTTTCCTTCCCCCAGAATAATGAAATCAGTACGTATTTTCCCCTCTTTTTTCCTTTTCTTCTTTTGTTTCTTTCATCTTTTCTCTCAGTAAAAAATACTCAATGAGATTTCATACTTGTTTTAGATAAAATTAATATTTTTACTTGTTTAGTGGTTGCCCCCATTAGAATCAAATACAGTGAGCAGGAAAAAAGCCCTGATTTTTTCTACCTAGATACTGTGCCTAGTTTTAACATTTTGATTTGACTGAATGAGGAACAATGTTATCTGCTGAAGAATAATATTAACACAAAACACAATAGAACTTGTCACAAGACGCATGACAAACATAACATGTAGTCTAGAGCTGTAATTAACATATTTGTTAAACGCCAATTCTGTGAGTAGACATCAACAAAGAAAAGACTTTCCCCAACACAGATAGTGCAGCTAAGTTTGCCTTCCTTTAAGAGAGTCTGACAGTTATATGAGTAAGCTCTGTAATTCTTCTGGGAACCAACTCCCATTCTTCTGCCACCCAGGCTTTCAAAATCAGAATGGAGGAGAAAAGCAGTAGCTTTTACTGCTCTACAATTGATTCTAAGGCAGAAGCTCTACATGGATGTATATTCAGACTTGGGAATTTGCATACTGAATGCCTCCTCTCAGTTTTCATATGCCTACCTCTGTCCCTGTCATTTAATTTGCATTTATTCACCAATGAAGTTTGTTTCCTGGATGCCTCACTTGCATGAATGGGTAGCAGAGTAATTAGAGCTAAGTTAAATGGTTTTATGAATGAAGGCACAATTTACAATGATGTGTGTGGGTATCATCTCCCCTTCACTTGTTTAATATTCAGACCTGTCACCTTGCATGCAATCTGTTGGAAAAGGCTACAGAAGCCAGTTATAGCTCTTACAAATCATACCAGATTGTACTGTTCTGGAGGGACTTCCTTGGAGTTGAGCTAAAAGGAGTCTTAATAAGAAGTCTAGGATACAAAAGCTTGATTCATTATTGCACATAAAGAACAAAGAGTTTGGGAACTGACAGGTAAAATGAAGGAAGATGGTTAAACGGGGAAAATTGCATTCTATATTTGGAGAACATTTAATTTTATTCCAAGTATTTGCTATAGGCTTCTCTCTTTAGAAAACCCATGGTTCAGCTCTTGAGCATAGAAGAGAAAGTTTAGCAAAAACATCTTTGTTGACTATGGAAACCGTACTAAAGCTGGAGATTTTTCAAGTGACATCAGGTATGCATTTTTGAAAATGTTGCAGAACATATTCTTAATCTAGTTTTGAAAATGTTGCAGCATATATTCTTAATCTATTTTAAGTTGATCAATGAGGAAATGATTGTGACTCTCCAGACATTTGCAAGTTTTTCTTAGGTTATCTCACTCTCCCATTCCATGAAGTCAGTGGTTCTCTACTGGGGTTGAGGAGAGGTGTTTAATGAGATAGGACAATTGGCAATGCCTGCAGATATATTTTGCTGTCACAACTGGGAGGACTGCTACTGGCATGAAGTATTTAGAGGCCAGGGATGCTGATAAATATTCTACAATATTTAGTACAGGCCCTCACAACAAAGAATTATCTGGTCCAAATGTCAGTAGTGCCAAAGTTGAGAAATGCGGTGGTAAGCCCTCCAGGCCATTACTGTGCTGTCTTGTAGAAGGTGATCTTGCCCCTTAGCTCCTTTTCCACAGAGAAGATAAAGGCTATCAACTGTGACCTCCCTCAACTTCCCGCACAAATCTACAAACTTGTTTGCGTGTAATGTCCTGCCACTTAAAGACCTTATCCTCATTCCTCTATCGCTGCAAAAGGAGTCCCTTCTGCTTTCCACAGTTAATTGATTCACTTGTGTTCTAGATTTCATTCTTTCCATTTCCTCACAGGCATTTTCTTCATCATCATCTCTCTAGCCTTCGCCTTTATGCAGAGCATTTTATTCTCCATCAGTTCCTTTCTCACAGCCTGTGAATAAACACTGATTAAGGCTCATAAATTATATATGAATCTTTCCTTTGATTTAGCTTTCTTTTTTCCTTCACACAGTTTTCTAAGAGTATTTTGTTTTTGATTTAAAAAGTTGGGTTTTTTTGTTTTTTTTTTTTTTGAGACAAGGTCTCACTTTATCACCTTGGCTGAAATGCAGTGAATAGATCATAGCTCACTGTAGCCTCAAACTCCTGGGCTTCAAGGATCCTGCTGCCTCAGCCTCCCACAGGGTTGGGACTATAAGCATGAGCCACTGTGTCTGGCCACTAAGAGTATTTCATAGTTGCTGTCTTTATTTCTTTAAACTGCATTCCATTAGCCCAGTGCATTTTTTTCAATGACTAGCCCTATTTTAACTGTTTATATCAGTTAGTTATTGCTGTGTAATAAACCACTTCATAGTTCAGTGACTTGCTAAGCATTTATTATTATTCACACATCTATGGAACATCTGCATGACTCTTCTAGTCTCAGATATGCTTATTGATGTCTCAGCAGTCATTCATGGGCCTGGTGGCAGGATTCCAAGAGGAAGAGTGAAAGTGGAGGCTTTTGAGTTTTCACCCTCATGTCTACCATAACACCACTGTCTTTCATTGTTCTTCTGCCTCTGAGCATTCTTGATAGTCCTTAATTCTCTCTACCTTAACTGAGAAAGACTGTTGGCTCCAGAGTTTCTATCCTTAGCTTTCTTTTCATTCTACAAACACTCAATGGACAATCTTAGCTCATCTACATGTTTATCTGTCACCTATATTTAACACCCAAATGCAAATTTTCAGCATAGCACATTTTCGTTCAAATGAAAAGTGGAAGACTTCATCTTCAACTTACATCTCCATCTATGTATTACATCTCCATCTATATTTGGGGCATCTTAACCCGAAGACTGGATTTATTATCATTAATTCAGTACCTCGGTCTCCTCAATATAACTAGTTATCTAGCCAGTTATTTTTGACTCTGCTTTTTCTCTTACCACCCCTAACCACCATAGCTACTATCCACTGATTTAGTGGTTTAGGTTTATTGAATTCTATTGATCTAATTATTTTAATTGAACAAATATTTATCCAGTGTTTACTATGTGCCATCCCTCATGGAGCTTAGATTTTATACCACACACTATGCTCGCTGCTGATCAGTGATATGGAAAGATTTAAATTTGAAAAAGGGAAAGATAGGAAGTACCAATGGGTGTTGTAATTTTACTTAAAGTGGATAGAAAGACCACTGAGAAGATGATCTATAATGAAAGTGCTGAAGGAGGTGAAAGAGTTCAGGTATCTGGGGAGAGCATTTCAGGCCAACAGAAAAGAAAGTGCTACATATATTCTTCAGTAATTTTTTGAGAATTTTTGTAGGGTTAACTTTTCTGAATAATCATTTGGCTGGACATACATCCCATATTTAGAAGACTGTCAATATCAATTCAGTGTTATCTTGTGGATGATGAATGTAATTAAGATTGCCAGATTTAGCAAATATTTGTATAGGACAGAAAGTTAAATTTGAGTTTCAGAGATACAACAAATACAATACTTTCAAAATTATAAATATTTCCCATGCAGCATGCAATTTGGGAATACTTACACTACAACATGATCTGGTGTTTATCTGGAACTTGTATTATATTATATCTGGCATCCTTAAATCTAATGTATCCTATATTATATCTGGCATCCTTAAATCTAATGTAATGTGAGTATTCCTTTCTGTTTCTCTAGAAGATTTTAAGAAACATATCTAGATGATTTTAAGAAATGTGTGTTTATTCTCGGGATTCTGAAATGTCACCACAATGTGTCTGCATGTGAATCTGTTTATTTGCATTCTCTTCAGAACTCACAAGGCCCCTTTAAACTGAATTCTTCCATTTGTCTTCATTTCTGGGACTTAAAAAAATTCTTGCTCTGGCAGTGTCCTTGCTATAATTTTTTTCCCCAGTTCTTTTTCTTTCCTTCCTTCCTTCCTTCCTTCCTTCCTTCCTTCCTTCCTTCCTTCCTTCCTTCCTTCCTTCCTTCCTTCCTTCCTTCCTTCCTTCCTTCCTTCCTTCCTTCCTTCCTTCCTTCCTTCCTTCTCTCTCTCCTTCCTTCCTTCCTTCCCTTTCTTTTCTTTCTTTTCTTTTCTTTTCTTTTCTTTTCTTTTCTTTCTTTTCTTTTCTTTTCTTTTGACAGAGTTTTGCTCTGTCTTGCAGCCCAGTTTTAAAAATCCTATTAGATAGATGTTGAACTTTCTCGATATGCCTTCCATGACATGTAATCGTCCAGTCATACATTCCATCCCCGTGTCTGATTGCAAAGACTTCTGGAAGAGTTTATTGCCTTAATACTTTTGTGCATTAATGCAGTCTTTTGCTATGTGTATTCTGCTATTTGCCTGATTATTACAAGCTTGCTTTCTGAGACTGGGGTTTCCCTATTCTTTTTGGAGGTCATAGCCCTGTACTATCATGGCCTTAGCCATGATCTTAGCATATGTACTCCTTTGTTAGCTTATTTGCAGCTGCTTAATATGTCACTGTACATACTGTATACACTGATTGCAGAGAGGAAAGGAATGATATGCCTTCAGACAAACTTTAACCCTATAACTGTTATACCCATTGATTCTGGCCATAGAGGCCCTTGCTCTACCCTACTATTATGGACTAAATTGTGTTCTCCGAATTCATATATTAAAGTTGTACACCTGGTACCTAAGAATGTGGCTGTATTTAGATATAGGACTGTAAAGAAATGATTAAGTTTAAATGAGGTCATAAGGGTGTGGCCCAAATCCAAAATGACTAGTGTCCTTATAAGAAGCAGAAGGCATACCAGGGGTGTGCACATAGAGAAAAAGCAGTGCTATAGACCGAATGTGTGTTTTCCCCCAAAACAGATATGTTGGGCCCCTACCTACATTGTGATAGTATGAGAAGGTAGACCTCTGGGATATAATTAGATTAGGTAAGTTCATTTAAAAGGAGTCCTCATAAGTGGCGTTAGTGCCTTTATGAGTCATGAGAATGCTTGCTTTCCCTCTCCACTTTCTGCCATGTGAAGATTCAACAAGAAGCTGGCATTCTGCAACCCAGAAAAGGGTCCTCATCAGAACCTGATCCTGCCGGCATCCTGATTTGGAGCTTCCAGTCTCCAGAACTGTAAAAAATATAAATATTTGTTGTTTTTAAGCCACCCAGTTTATGATATTTTGGCATACCAGCCTGAATTGACTAAGACCATGAAGTCACAGCAAGAAAACAGCTATGTATAAACCAGAGAGAGGCCTCAGGAGAAACCATACCTGCTGACACCTTGATCTTGGACTCACAGCCTCTAGAACTGTGAGAAAATAAACTTCAGTTTTTTAAGCCACCTAGCCTGTCGTACCTGGCTTTTATTATGTCAGCCCTAGCAAACTAATACGTCTACCTTGGAATAATAGTCTCTTGATGTTTTCCTTTCTATCTTTGTTCTTACATTTCTAGTCCACCATTGCCACTTATTTTCCCATTTTGCCATTCTTACTTAGTCTTAGGAATTTATTTTGTCAATGTAACTTTTGGATTTTTTTTTTTTTTTGGTCATTTTAGGCCAGAAGGAGACATGCAGAACTATCAGCCAACTAACTATAGCAACTTCCAGAATTATCTTTTAATAATAAGAGTCACATTAGACAGACCCTGATAAAATCCCATAATGGCATCCAATTGACAACAAAGAGGTCCACTCTCTTCTGCATTCATTCCTTCATGACTTCATCTCTTTCCTCTGACCCTCTTGGTCCCTCTTGCTAATCTTCCTTTCCCAAAGACACTACTGACAACCTATGCTTCAAGCATGTCAAGGTTTTGGGAGTTCCATTTAGTATGCCAAGATGTTGATGAAGCTTCCTTCCTTACTTTGCTCACTTGTTGAAGCTCTATTAATCGTTCAAGATGCCAACCAACTGTGTTCTGGTTTGTGAGGTTCTTCTCTTTCTCTCTTTTTATTGAGGTTCTGGGATCCACCCATCAGGGCACATTTTCCAACCTTTATCACAAAATACTCAGTTATTTCTCAATATTTGTTTGCGCTATTTGAAACAGTGAATTATTTGAGGATGGAGGCTATCTTTGCATCCCTAATGAATGAGATAAGACTAATACTCCCAAGAGTAGTTGCTTGATAAATTGATTAAAAATGAGTAAATGAGAATATAGAAAAGACCATGATCCCTTGAATCATTTTCAATTTTTAAATAATTTTAAGGATCATGAACCAATCTTTTATCATTTCTTTTAAATTTCCTGGCCATTTCATTTCAATGGGATTGATTCTATTTCATTGCCATTGATTACTTTAGTGTCTTTTAAGTAAAATTTGGCAGGAAAAAACTTTAAATCACATAACCCCGTTTGTATTTATTAAAAACATAAGTGAAAAATTACTTAAGACTTAATTAAAATGTAGGTCACTGTTTCTTGTATCCTAATTTGTAATAGGGTGTAGGTAATTGCCTGGGGACAGCCAATAGAAAAGCAGAGAGAACCCATTTACCACTTGTTCAGCTCTGTATAGTCCAGATTACTTATCCTGAAAAGGGCACATATTCAAAGAGAAGAAACAATTATCTACCACTGAAACAGGTAATGAAGTTTTCTATGTGCTATAATTTTAATTTAAAGAGCATGTTTGAAAGGCTAAGATACCCAGACAGGCAGATATTTCCTTCTTCACAGTTATAAAATCTGTCACATCTTAGAAATACTCCCTTATTGAGTGGCAATCACAATTTTTATTCTAAAGGTTCCACATGCGTGGCATATTATGTAATGGACAGCACTTCAGAATAATCTAATGAAAAGAGAACTCTTTTCCATGCTAATAAACTTCAGATTCTGCTTGTTTCAAGAAAATGAATTCAGGCTTTGAACTGCTGAGGTCCACATAAATTCAGGTTATCCATACAGCCGTGCGGAAAATCTCCAAGATGAGTTCTTTATTAATAGCAAGAATGAGTGAGTCAGTCAGCTTGTTTAATGATCTGGCCCATAATTTGAATCCATTGAAAGTTGCCTGTTAGCACCTCTGGGAGCTGAGATCAAGCGTGACCTTGGCTTGTGATAGCTTGAATTAAAACCTTGTACGATAGCTCCCACACCGGCTTTGTTTTTATCATTTGGCATGCAAGCAGACACCTTGAATATCCTTATAATTGTTACAAACATGAAAATTGTGAGGAAGTGGGAAGAGGTTTATGCTAACATGTAAAATTTATTTTGAAAGAAAATAATGGATAATTCCCCTACTCTGTGAAATTACTGGTAGTGGTTTGTTAAATGTGATAAAGTTCATACAGGCAGTTTTGTTAGCCTCTGCAGGACATTTTGTATAAATTCCTCTTAATTAGACTTTCCTACATTAAAAAAAAATATATCATTTTTAAAAAACTTGTATTTTAAGTTCAGGGTACAAATGCAGGTTTGTTACATGGTAAACTTGTGTCATGGAGGTTTGTTGTACCGATAATTTCATCACTCAGGTATTAAACCCAGTACCCATTAGTTATTTTTCCTGATCCTCTCCCTTCTCCCAACCTCCACCCTCTGATGTAATTCTAAAAGAGGAAAAAAAATACATTATCTTCTTATGGATCACCTAGGTTTTAATCTTCCTCAGTAATTTGAACTTGTGATACCTTTAGGGTTTAAAATATTTACCATATCTTGGCAATAATATTCTATCATTTGAATTTGTCTGAACTTTTATTTATGATAGCTTTGTTTCAATAATATATCTTAACTTTCCTACTATTATACTTGAATAAAAATGTATATTTTTCTAAGTGAATATTATATGATTTTCAGGTGATGTGACATTTCTGTTTCATTTTTTTCCCTGGCTCCATCTCACTATTTTGCTCTAGGAAAATGGCATGGTATAATATAAATCTCTGAAAAAATAAAACTGCTAAGAAATTAGTGACACTAAGGACACTAGCTTTATTTATTTATTTATTTAACTTACTCTTTTGATCTAAATAAAATTTTGTATACTTTCACCAACATCTCTTCCTCTACCCCCACACACAGCCCCTGTTAACCACTATTCTACTCTCTGCTTCTATAAATTAAACTTCTTTTAGATTCCACATATAAATGAGATCATGTCGTAGTTGTCTTCCTGAGCCTGGCTCATTTCATGTAACTTAATGTCATCCACGTTCAGCAAATGGTAGGATTTCCTTCTTTTTAAAGGCTAAATAATATTCCATATATATATATGATGAAAAAATATATATCTCACATATTCTTTATCCATTCATTCATTGATGGGCATTTAGGTTGATTCCACATCTTGGCTATTGTGAAAAAGTCAATGACCATGGGTCTACAGACATCTCTTTGACATACTGACTCCCTTTCCTTTGAATATATACTCAACAGTGGGATTGCTATATCATATGGCAGTTCTATTTTTAATTTTTTGAGGACCCTTTTTATTGCTTTCCATAGTAGCTGTACTAATGTACATTCTCATCGACAGCAGGCAAGGGTTCTCTTTTCTCCACATGCCCATTAGCACTTGTTATTATTTGTCATTTTGATAATGGCCATTTTAACATACTGATGAGATATCACTCATACCTGTTAATCAGGTTCTTTGCCCATTTTAAAACCAGGTTATTATTATTATTTTTTGCTTTTGAGTTGTTTGAGTTCCTTATATATTTTGGATATTTTTAACTTACTAAATTTATGGTGCTGTGGTTTGAATGTGTTCTACAAAATTATTGGAAACTCAATTCCTCTGCCCTCATGAATGGGTTAATGGATTAATGCCAATATCACAGGAGTGGGGTTGTTATTGAGGCAGTGGCTTTGTTGTAAAAATCAAGCTCTCTGGCTCTTTTGCTGTTGCCCACTTGCCATGTGATGCCCTCTGTCATGTTATGAAGCAATAAAAAGGTCCTCACCAGATGTCAGTGCCATGCTCTTGAACTTCTCGTCCTCCAGAAGCATGAGCTAAAAACAAACTCCTTTTCTTTATAAATTACCCAGTCTGTGGTATTCTGTTATAGCAACAGAAAATGGACTAAGACATATGGTTTGCAAATATTTTCTTCCAGTCTGTGGGTTGAAATCTCTTCACTCTGTTGATTGTTTCCTGTGCTGTGCAGAAACTTTTTCATTTGATGTAATCTTCTTTGTCTATTTTTGTTTTTACTGCATGTGCTTTTGGTGCCATATCCAAATAATCATTGCCCAGACCAATGCCATGGAGCTTTCTCTCTACATTTTCTTCTAGTAGTGTTTCTTCTAGTAGTAGTTCAGGCCTTACCTTTAAGTCTAATCTATTTTGAGTTGATTTTTTTAAAATGTAGTAGGAGATAAGCATCTAATTCCAATCTTCTGCATGTGGATATCAAGTTTTCCCAGCACCATTTATGGAAAAGACTGTCCTTTTCCTATTGTGCGTTCTTTGTACTGTTGTCGAAAATCAGTAGATTAATCATAAATGCATGGATTTATTTTGGGGCTGTGACACTAGCTTTGTAATGGAAGCATATGAGCTTCCTGGCCTCGTGTATCAAAGAACCATAAACTGGGTAGCTTAGAACAACAGAAATTTATTGTGTGGTAGAAGGCTAGAAGTCTAAAATCAAGATGTCAGCAGGGCATGCTCTCTCTAAAACATGTAGGGGAATCCTTCCTTGCCTCTTTCAAGTTTCCAGTGGGTTGCTGGCAATCTCTGGAATCACTTGGTTTGTTGATGCATCACTGTAGTCCCCTGTCTTCACATGGTGTTCTCATTGTGTCCCTTCATATTATCTTTCTCTGCATGCCTGCCTCTGTATCCAAATTTCCCCTTCTTATAAGGCCACCAGTCATGTTGGATTGTGGTCCATCCAATGACCTCATTTTAACTTGATTACTTTTGTAAAAATCCCCCTTCAAAATAAGCTCATATTCTGAGATACTGGGGATTAGGATTTCAGCATATCTTTTTTGAGAAATACAATTCAGCCTATAGCAAAGGTAATTTAAAATGTCACACTGGCTTTTTAACTTTTGACTTTTGCATTTAACATTTTGATGTGTTGCTTGAAATATTTTAGATGATTTTTTTGAGCCCAGAGATCTGAATTTCTTTTTTAATAATGGCTTGGAGACAATGATAACAGATGGTTCAGTAGATGTGATGTGGTTTTACATAAAAGCACTTGAAACAATGAATCTAAAAGGTATATCAAAGAAAAAATATGTTAAGAATGACAGCTTTAGACAAACTTGAAAACTGGAAATGATAGATACTATAAAGATTGTCACAATTAGTTGTGGCAAGTGCTTTTCTTCTTTATGTTTCATTGTTATTTTCTCATTGCTTTATACAGAAGAACATATTTGATTTTATTGACATGTTTTCAGTTTTTTTTATTAGTAAGTATATCATATTAGAAATGGCATAAATTTGGGGAACTTGCAGTGCCAATTAATTTATTGTTTTTGCACATGTCTTAATTTTAAGGATCTTCAACTTTGTATCTTGAAATTGCCAACCTGTTGGGGTGCTTTGAAACACTTTTATACTTTTAGTACCCTCCATAGGTTGTGAGTTCAGGACTTTAAAAATATATATATGTGTGTGTGTGTGTATATATATAAATACATATATAAATATATATATGTATATATACATATATATATGTATTTTCTTTTCCCCCCCCTGTTCTGAGTTAGTAAACAGCAAAGTTAATGACTTGGAACTAACATGAGTTGACTGAAAAATCTGGACATTCCATGACCTTTCCAATAATTCTTTCAGATGGAGTTCAATACTGCAATTATTTTAAGAGTTTGAAGGGAAAAAATAAGTATTTGAAGTCAAATAAAAATTAAATAAGACTATCTTAATTATGACTTGCTACCAGGTGAAAATCACAGAGAGAATTCCCTTCTAGAATAGCAAGGAGATGGAAGAGTGTGGTAAGGGATGAGGCTCACTGTGATCAGAAGAACAGAAATTTTAGATGAATATGGGTTATTATTTTTTAATGCACTGTCATAAAAGGATTGAAACTAATCCATTTTACAAGTTAATATAAAACTCTATGACATATTATTTTACTTGATTTTGGACTCTGACAAATCTATGAAATAGTTGGTCAATTTAGTTACTGTATGCAGTTCATTAAGTCAGTTTTTCTAAGACAATTGTTAGGTCTCATAAATATTGATTCTTGCAGATACAAGATCTTTCAATCGCAGCTAGCATTCTAGCTGGTGGTTGTATGGACAAGACAGTTGTAAACTGAATTTTATATTCACACTTAAATGTTCAGTGTTCTTTACAAAACAAATATCCAATGTACCTATTCATTGCATTTTCAAAATGTAATAACTAAGAAGCTTCTAGATATGGGTGTCTAGTCAATTCTACCTTGGAATCACCATAGGATTGTACTGCACATAAATCTTCTACAAGAAATGTGTACCCAGATATTGCTGGCTCCCCCTTTTATTTTCAATATACATGCAACCTATTAAGTTTTTGATGTGGCTTTCAGTAGATGGTGGAATGGAAGATAGGAATAGTTTCTCAGTTATTACATTGCCTATTAAATAATTGGTTCATGACTCTGTGTGTGTGTGGTCAATCGCGGTATTTCTAATCTCTCTCCGGACCAGTCAATTTTAAATAATATTTCCAAATTGAAATACATGAATCTCTTTGGCCTGACTTCACTAAAAAGTATTTATGGGGCAGGTTAATTGGAGCCACCACATCCATGACTGTGAGCCAGTCATTTTGAGTAATATAGGCAGTGTTAGCTCATGCTAGAGCATAGCAAACTTATTTTCCAGATCCATTGCCATCCTCTCATTCGGGACCTGCACTGTGATTGAAGGAGTCCTTTAGGAATAGAATGAATCACACTTCATAACTATTTACAGAGGAGAAGGAAGAATAAGCTGAATATAGAAGATGAGCACTGTGCAAACCAGTGGAAAGTGCTCCACTCCAGTGTGTGTTGAAAGAAGTCGATACATCCGGAGTGCTTTGATATGAGGTAGTTCATATGTCTTTGGATCAGCACGACTTAAAGCAGCTCTCTTTATAGAGCAGGTGTGTCCACATTTTTCAATAGTGGGCCTCAAGATTAGAAATTAACGCTGTACAGCCACATTGATTTTTACTGAAAACTGTGGCGTTTGAGAGTCTCCATGTTTGGGGTGTAACTGCTGAACCTGACTTCAGGGTGAATCAAATGATTATGCAGCATTTATTCTTCTCTTTTGTTCTTTTATCAGGAGTCTTCATAATGCTTCATGTTTCATGGTGTAATATTAGTCAAATTAACTTTAAATTGCTCAAAATTTTATAATTAATTTTTTCCGTTTCAATTATGATTCACAGTCTACTAGCCTGGCACCTGCTGGCAGGCAATTATACAAAGTCAGCAAAGGCTATTTGAGCTTCTCCTTCATGTGTTTTTTCGAGTGAGATCCTTGAATGTACTTACGTAGCACCAATAATGGCTGACACTTTTATTGCATTTGCTCTGTGTCAGGGAGTATTCCAACTGCTTTGTTTTAATCTTCATAACAGCCGTATGAAAGAGTAACTATTATTACTATTGCTTTTAAGATGGGTGGGAAAAAGAAGCAGCACAGAAAGTTTTAAGAAACTTTCTAATCTTATCCAGCAGGTGGTGAAGCTGCAATTTAAACCCAACCAATCTGGTTCTAGGCATGTTTCTGCAAACACTAAACTTTACTTCATTCCGTGTGAGACTGAGGGAAGGCCTTTTCAGTTTCTATGCCAAAAAGGCTTTTCTGCACATTTTGAGTTTGAGGACACAGACTTAACAGGATTACATCTTGTTCAGTGCTCTGTGTCTACATCTAACACATAGAAATGGATTAATAAACTTGAATGAATGAATGAATGGGCAATTAAAACTGTAGTGATTGCATATTAAAATGTAATTTTGAATAATTGAATAATATAAAGCTCAGATCGTATTTGAGGAATTCTGCTCTACATTCTTTCTACTCTAAAACTCTGACTGGGAGATTTCTTTTCTTCCAATTTGTGCACTGTTGAGCTCAAGGTTCATGTTTTCTAGAGACCATGTCTGTGTAATGTCACATACGTGCCTCAAAACCCAGCATGGTCCAGATTGAAATCCTAATCTTCCCTTGCCCCCTGCCCTCCTAAAAAGCTTCACTTCTGACCTGTATCTCAGAAAATGGCACCATTATTATTCATCTTGTTGCTTAGAGCTGAAACTCAAGCTTTTCCTCTCATTTTTCCTTCTTGGTTCCCAACACCAGCTTAAATAATTCCTCATAATATATCTTTTCTACATCTAACATTTCTCGGATCCTTTCACCTCTCCTCATTCCCATAAAATTCTTGTTTAGTTCCTTTTTTTCCCCTTGGCTCTTTGCAAGAGACTATTGCCTGTGTTTTCTGCCCTACTGTCTGCTGCCTTGGTCTGTTCTCTTTGGCATGGAGTGCAGCATGCTTCATCATCTGGCCCTGCCCTCCCTTGAAGACTCAATTCTTACTGCTCTGTTCCCTGGAATGAGGTATAGTTTTTGAGTGTCAATGTACTGTATCTTACTGCTGGTGGCGGGGAGGGGTGGTTCTGTATTTGCTTTTCATTCTGAATCACAACCCCATCTCATCCTAACCTCTTTCTTTTTGTAACTCCTGCTCACCCTTTCATTCTCAATGCTTTCTCACACAGAATCTGTCATATCATCAGTGCTCCAGAAATACATAATAAATGAATCATAAAATGAATGTACCTGGTTTACTTAGAGAAGTTCTAGGAAAGGAGCTTAAAGCTACAGGTGCATCTGTGTTAGAGAGAGTAGGTGATGTTCCTGAATAGTCTAAAGCTAGATTTTTAAAAAATTAAATATTTACTTATTTATGTTTCCTTCTTCCTCTGTGATGACTAAAGCTAGATTTTAAAGAAACTTAATACCAGGTTCAAGAGTAGAGTTTCAATAAATGAAAGCATTTACTTGTCATGCAATTACCACTCACATGAACGTGTTTATATATAAGTACTAGGTAATGACTATTTCATTTTTATTTTTCCCAATTAAAAAGAATCTCTATTCGTATTTATTAGAAGGTACTGTGCTAAGTTTCTAAAGGTGCTTGCATGACATTTTTCTCTGAACTGGATAGATTAAGTTATGCCTTTTTTCCCCACTAGACTATGAGCTTCTTGAAAGTGTAGAACATTAATATTTATTTTTCAAGAATATAAGAATATATGTGGCATATCATTGGTGCTTTATATAGTTTTGCTCAATGTGTGATTCAAAGAATGAAGAAAATAATGGAAAATAAATAGCATAGTAAAAACAGGAGTCTTCTTATTTTAACTGACAGTGCAGGTGGTGGTCAGGACATTACCAACTTACGGAAGTCTGGTACACCACGCAGGTAAATGGCAGTTGGTAAATGTGATGGTTAATATTGAGTGTCAACTTGATTGGATTGAAAGATGCAAAGTATTGTTTCTGGGTGTGTCTGTGAAGGTGTTGCCAAAGGAGAGTAACATTCGAGTCAGTGACCTGGGAAAGGCAGACTCACCCTTAATCTGGGTAGGCACCATCTAGTCAGCTGCCAATGTGGCTAGAATAAAGCAGCAAGAGAAGACACAAGAGCAGACTTGCTAAGTCTTCCAGCCTTCATCTTTGTCTCATGCTGGATGCCTCCTGCCCTCAAACACCAGACTTCAAGTTCTTTAGCTTCTGGACTCTTGGATTTACACCAGTAGTTTGCCAGGGGCTCTTGGGCCTTTGGAAACAGGCTGAAAGTGCACAGTTGGCTTCCCGACTTTTGAGGTTTTGGGACTCTGACCGATCTACAACTGGCTTCCTTTTTTTAAAAAAAATTTAATTAAAAGAAAAATCTAGCTTTAGAGTATTCGGGAACATCACCTACTCTCTCTTCCTCAACTTGCAGACGCCCTGTCATGGGACTTAACCTTGTGAACGTGTGGGTCAATTCTCCTTTAATAAACTCCCTTTCATATATACATCTATCCTATTACTGTGTTCCTCTATTGAAGCCTGGCTAATACAGTAAGCAAAGCCTCATGGAGACTCTTCAGGGTGCTTCCAATGCCACTCTCATGAGTCAGCTTGATGCAACCGGGAGGTGTGAGAAACCCCTTACTAGTCAAAGATTTGTATGGGAATTGAAACTCTGCTTGTTTTTGCATCTCAACCTGTGTGTTTAGTAAGTGTGTGCTCCAAACTCTGGAAGCCTAGGTACACTTCTCTATTTCAATATTGCAAAGACTACAGCACTCAACAGGCTATCAAACGAAGAGAAGTATTTGTTTCTAAGATCAGGGGCTTTAGAGACAAGAAGAATAAGTCAAGATGAGGACAAGGACAAGTGACTCGAAAAGGTAATTTTGGATTATTCCAGTGATTACCTGTTGTTCACAGTCATTCTGGACCAAAAAAAAATGCAGACATGAAAATTCATTCTAAAGAAAGAAGAACATAAAGCAGACAGGCTTGGACATAATCTCACAACCTGAAGTTATTTTTAAAAAGCAGTGGTTCTAATAATGATAATAATGTTGTCTGCTTTCAGGTTTTTAAATTATTCTTTAAAAAATCAGATGCAAAATAACAAGCAAGGCCAGGCTAAATTTGAAATTGATTTTCCCAAAATAAGACACCTTGCTTTTCCAGTACTTCATGTAAATGCAAAAGTTATAGAAGTAGTGAAAAGTCTTGAACCTACAATTACACCTTTTGCCTTACAATTTGAGCTGTGATCTTGCTTTGAAAAAGCCTTTGCTCGATTTCTTTCCCATTCCTCACACTGCCATTTTGTTTTTGTGTGATCAGACAAAAATGTAGAACATGGAATGACTTTGGATAAAATTAAAATTTAAATGGTCAGCAAGAAGTCTTTAGAGAGCATTTATTTCTGTCTGTACCTGGCACTTTCAAGTGGCTAGGCCTGTGGGTCAGAGTCATCAGATTTGTCTTTATTCCGTAGATGTAGGAGTGCTCCTTGCATTGGCTTTCTCCGTCTCATTCTGAGATCAAAAGGTTGTATCATAAATGAACAATCTCAGAACTTGAGAGACTGGATGTACTGTGTGCTGAGATGATAAAAGTAAAGATACTTTGGTAGAAATTCTCCCAAAGCATCATTTCCCTTTCTTTATGCACAACGTACAACAGAGAGTAGTCAAGGGAAGAAAGGCCAGCCTGCAAGAAGGCAAGGAATATGTGCGAAAGAGCATGAGAAAGCAAAAGAAAAAGTCCTGGGCATTGCAAAGCAGCATCTAGTCACACCTTATTAGTTTATACAGAACTGCATTTTTTTTTCTTTTTGTAGTACCCACTCTTGTCAGTACTTCAAGTTTATCTCATTTTTTTTTTTCTTTGCCCTTTTCACTCCACTGAGGCATCCAAAGATGATCACTGCCATAGTTTACCTCATTGCAGTTTTTAATGACTTTATCTCCTCTTTTACTTCCTTAATGTGTCCCATGGTGACAAGTTGCTTACCTGGGTAAGCGGCTAATGCAGAAAGACCAGGAACTCATCTATCTTCAAACCAGTCTTTTCCTATCCTCTTCCTTCCTGCCACCCTCTAGGGATATATGTTCTCTTTGTTACCCTCTATGTAGCAGTTAGGATGAGATTATATTAAATGTAAATATAATCTTTATGTGACAGTAAAGATTTCCTTCTAGAAAAAAAAAAAAAAAGAATATGATTGGCCCCTGGCATACTGCTGGGGCAATGGATAGGGTTTTAGTTCAGCATTAGCCTCACAATAAGGAGTCAACCTTGTGTTATGACTGCCAAAAAAACAAAAACAAATAAAAGCTAATGCAATGCATGAAATTTCCTTCTGCATTCTCATTAAAGAGTTTGCCTACAAACATAGCTAATGACAATTATTATACAGATTAAATTATGTTTATCAAATTATTCAAATAAATTAATAAAAATTACATCGTGGCAAAAATTTCTAAGCAGTCAAAGAGAGAAAATACAAGCTTTACTGATTGCCAGGCCTGCTGAGTTTCTGTGTGGCACTGCTAGCAATTTAGGAGTTTCTCACAGACTGCAGCAGCCTCCGAATTAAAGAGGACCTTATATTAACCCCACTGTGTATAATGCTTTACCATTTTCAGGGCCCTTTCAGCATGTTTCCTCAACAATAACTGTGATGGGGAAAGTAAGATCTCATTTTATAGATGCAGAATCTAGGACTCCATGTGGTTTAATATTAAGGGAAGAAGCTCAAGCCAGAGAGCAAGCTTCAGACAACTGGTTTATTACCTTTTGTTATGAACTCTGTGTGTCTCCCTAAAATTCATATGTTGAAGTCCTCATCCCCAATGTGATCATATTTGGAGGGTCTTTGGGACGTCATGAGGGTTAGGTGAGGCCCTCATGATTGGATTAGTGCTTTTATAAGAGGAGACATCAGGCTGGGCATGGTAGTTCATGCCTGTAATTCCAGCATTTTGGGAGGCTGAGGCAGGTGGATCATCTGAAGTTAGGAGTTCCAGACCAGCCTGGCCAACATGGTGAAATCCCCTCTCTACTAAAAATACAAAAATTATCTGGGCATGGTGGCACGTGCCTGTCATCCCAGCTTCTCAGCAGGCTGAGGCAGGAGAATTGCTTGAACCCAGGAGGCAGAGGTTGCAGTGTGCCGAGATTTCACCATTGCACTCTAGCCTGGGCCCCAAGAGTGAAACTTTGTCTCAAAATAATAATAATAATAATAATAATAATAATAATAATAATAATAATAAAATTAAAAAGAGGGAGACATCAGAGAGCTTGTTTTTTCTCTCTCTCCCCAAGGTCACACAAAGAAGTCATATGAACACACAGCAAGGCTGTGTCAGCTTACAAGTCAAGAGAAGAGGTTCCAGAGTCTACCTTGCAGGCACCATGATCTTGGATCTTCCAGTCTTCAGAACTGTGAGAAGTGCATTTCTGTTGTTTAAGCATTCAGTCTTTGGTATGTTTTTATGGCAGCCTCAGCAGAATAAGACACTCATTCATCTAGGTAAACCATATGCAGTTGACCCTTAACACGAATTTGAGCTGTATGGGTTCACTTATATGCCGGTTCTTTTCAATAAAAGTGACTCTGAGTGTGTCTGCCTCTCCTGCCTCCTCTTCCATCTACTTTATCTCTTTCACCTCTGCCACTCCTAAGATCACAAGACCAACCCCTCCTCCTGTTTATCATCCTTCTCAGCTTATTCAGTATGAAAAACAATGAGAATGAAGACCTTGATGATGATCCACTTCCAGTTAATGAATAAATAGTAATTATACTTTCTCTTCCTCATGATTTTCTTAATAGCATTTTATTTTTTTCTAGCTTACTTTCTTGTAAGAATACAGTACATAAGACATATAATATATACAATAGGTGTTAATCAACAGTTTGCTGACTTCCAGGAAATTAACTGTTAGTATTTAAGTTTGGAGGAGTCAAAATTTATACATGGATGTTTGGCTGCACCGGGAGTTGGCACCTCTAACCCCTGCATTGCTCAGGGGTCAACCATTGTGATATGATATACTAACCAAGACTTGTCACACTTTAATTTCATTGTTCTTTTATATTTTCATTTTCCCATGAAAAACAAAAAAAGATTATTCAATGGCTGCTTTGTGCCAAGAAGTGTGCAGGATGCCAGAGGTGTGAAATGAACTCCCCATATTTAAGTTATCCATATTTTGATAGGAGAATGACTCACATAAGAAGATAATTATAATATAATTTGATAAGTGCTATAATAAAAGTATGAAACAGAGCTTTGGAAGCCCTAAGCCGCTCATTTAGCTTAGGGGAACTCAGGAAATGCTTCACAAGGAGGTAACATGGATGACTGTTTTAAAGTGATTCGTAATGCTTGGAACCCATCAGCTCAGGGCAATGTGACTGGCGGAAGGAAGGAGGACATTCACCTAGACAGAGAGTGGCAGTGTTGGGCTGTGTGCCCCAAATTATGGTGGGTATCAAACTTGAACTGTTGTCTACATTGGAACCTGTTAAGCCCAGATTCTTGACTTCTGGCCCAGACCTGACCTACCAGAACAGAATCTCTGGGCATAGCACAGTGGATTAAACATACTTGATAAGCACCTTCAGGTAATTCTGACACAAACTGAAGTTAAAATAGCAATGCACTCAGGATACACGAGGAAAAGGTGGGCCGTGCACTGTATTTCAGTGTGGATGAATTCTGATGTCTGATTTCCTACACACTCTTTTACATGTTCCTTTATCCTCTGGTTTTCTCACTGCAGCAACTAAATTTCTTCATAGCTCTACTTTCAAAGAATCCATGAAGTTAATAGTGCTCTGCCACTGAAATGAGTTTTCTTCTTCCTATTGATTAATAAACAGAGCATCGTTTGTTTTGTAAAGCTAGTACAGTTTTCTTCTCCTTTTACCTACAAGATCTTACAGTGGTTAATAAGAAACAAGGCTGCTTATCAGAAAGCCTGGTGTGCAGTTAGCACAAAATAAGATGTCTCCCCCTATAGCATCCTTCTAGTCTACTCTCTCTAAATCCCTCCCTGAATTTAAACCACTTCACAGGCATCAATTAATGATATTTAATTTCTGCTGAATATAATGAATATATAATTAAGATTAAGATACTCTGAGGGCTTCCCCTAGCTTTGAGGCTGATTCTTCTTTCTGCTTAGAAGTATGTCATTTAACCTCTTTACCTCTCTCCTTCTATAATTGGGGACCATGAAACTTACCTGCCCTGAAATTTCTGAAGATTCAGCGATAATGTTAGCCAAATGTTTAGCACATAAAAAGTGCCAAAGAACAGCTATGTGATGTGCTGGGCAAAAGATCTCTTTCGAACACCTGTGATACTTGACCCTTTCTGTGGTTCTTTCTTTCTTGACAAATTAGGTACTATTGCTTCAGTGCACAGGAGGGAAGCAAGAAGATATAATGTAAATAATTAAAGCCATTGTTTAACCATCTATTTATATAAAATAAAAACAAGGAACAACAATGATGTGCCACCATAGTATCTGAAGCAATTTGAAGCCAAATGTTTTAATGAAAGGTATTGAAAAAGACCAAATAGCAATATAGGGTACTGCTGGGAACTTCTTCTTCTTCTTCTTTTTCTTTTTTTAAAAAGAAGTCCATGTCCCTAGGTAACAAAGCAAAAGAACATGCTATATATGATCACAACTGCCTTCTGGATTATTTAGAATCTGGGAGTTATCTTTGATTCTTTTCTCTCCCTCACCAAACCTGTTGATTCTGCCAGTATCTTTGAACCTGTCAATCTTTTCCCAGTTCCATTCCCACTCTTTTATCTGTGCTTCTCTCTATTGTCTATTTTAGATATTCCTTAACTGGTCCACATTAACTGGTCCACATGCTTTCTTTTTATATCCCTTCCAACGCATTTTTTTTTTAATGCAGCAGCCATAGTGATTCTATAAAATGGTAGATCTTTTAAATTAAATATTATTTTTGTTGAGGTAAAAATGCATAAATAATTTACCATCTTTGCCACTTTTGAATGTACAGCTCAGTAGCAATAAATACATTTGTATTCTTTTTTTTTTCCATTCACCATCTCCATCCTTGAAAAAAAGGTAAATCAAATCTTGTTTTTCACTCAAGCCCTTCAATGGCTTCCCATTGCATGTTGAATCACGTGCAACCTCCTGACCTTGAGTTAAAGAATCCTGGCTGTGTTGACCTCTGCTTTCTTCTCCAGCTTCATTTCAAGCCAGTTTTTCTCACTATTGCTCCAGCCAATTATCCATGTGTTAGTTCTTAGAACACCCCACAGTGTGTCCTCCCTCAAAGCCTTTATACACAGGCTTTCCCTTGTAGAGCCTCTATCCAAAGTGTCCCTCCTTCAATCCCCGTTATGCAAATCTCAAACTAAATATTATCTGAAAAGAAAGAGCTTTTCTGGGATTAATGAAAACAAATCTCAGCAGATCTGTCTCCTTTATCTTCAGCACAGTCCGTGTTTCTTATCTTCCAAGCACTTTCCTCATGTGTAATTATTCATTTATATATTCATTTGCTTGTTCAATGTTTGTCCTCACAAAGTTGACCATAAGCTAGATGAGGACATGGACCAGGTCTGTTGAATTTACCACTGTCAGCTTAGTGCTGAGAGTACTGCCTTGGATTTAATGGATCATTGCTGAATAAACAAATGAAAAATAAGGAAGGTGGATCCTATTTCTGCAATGCCCTGAATAACTTGTATATTAAGAAAAGATCCCAGGCTGGGCGGAGTGGCTCATGCCTATAATCCCAGCACTTGGGGAGGCCAAGGCGGGTGGATCACGAGGTCAGGAGCTCGAGACCAGCCTGGCCAACATGGTTAAACCCCATCTGTATTAAAAGCACAAAAATTAGCCGGGTGTGGTGGTGTGGACCTATAATTCCAGCTACTTGGGAGGCTGAGGCAGAAGAATTGCTTGAACTCAGGAGGTGGAGGTTACAGTGAGCCGAGATTGTACCACTGCACTCCAGCCTGGGTGACAGAGCAAGACTCTGTCCCGCAGGGGAAATAAAAAAAGATCCTGGAGATAAACTGGGAGTAGGAGTTGGAAAAACTGAAATGAAACCGGAGAGGGAAGAACTGAAGAAAAATAGTGAGGGAATAGCTGTTTGTGTTGGTTAGTTGAATAAAAGCAAAAAAAAAAAAAAAAAAGGAACAAAAACAAAACAAAAAACAAAAAACCTTCCCCCAAAATAAACGCAAATCACATCAAAACAAAACCCACATAGTAAGCTGTTGAAGGACTGAGTATAATTTCTAACATTCAATATGCAATTTTTTTTACATGTTCATGGTGTAAACTCCTATTTAACCTTTCCAAGTCTCCAGTAAAGTATGCCAAACATAAAGGGCATGTGTATGCATTTGCATTTCCATCTTTATATGCATAAGTTATCTGTTGTTGCATAACAAGTCACCACCAAAATTAGCAGTTTAAAGTAACATATATTGAGTATTTCACTGTTTTGGTGGTTTAGAAATCTGAGTATGGCTTAACTGGGTTCCCCACTTTAGGGTCTGTCACACAGCTGCCATCAGGTATTGGCCAGGACTAGGGACTTTGCTGAAGGCTTGACTGGGGAAGAATCTGCTTCCAAGCTGTTAGACTGAGGCCATCAGTTCCTTAAGGGCTGTTAGAGGAAGCCCATCCTCGGTTCTTTGCCACGTGGGTCTCTTCAGTATGGCAGCTTGCTTCATCAAAGTGTGTAGTCCAGAAAGCAATAGAGAGAGTCTGCCAAAGAGATGGAAGTTGCAATCACCTAACCATGGAAGTGACATCTCATCACCTTTTCAATGTCCTATCAGTCAGAAGCCAGTAACTAGTTTCAGCTCACACTCAATGGGAGGGATTATACAGGGGATGAATACTGAGAGGTGGGGAACATTGGGGCCTAACTTAGAAGTCACCTACTGCAGTATGTTTGTTGGTGTTTTGATTGTATGTGTTCATATGTGTGTATATCAAGGATGGGACTAAGCCGTACATTTAGGATAACAGAATTCAGCAGAAACAAGCTGTTGGAATCAGAGAAAGTCATGAGAAGATATATTTTCTGGAAATATGAAGATAATTTGGGAAAGTCTTTCACAGGGTGATAGAATCTGTTTTATTTGGCTCTCTAGAGGCACTCAGAACTTAGGTATCCAACATACTCCAGTAATTGGATTACCCAAATCACGGTTATAACTCGCCACTTTGCTTTTCCTGACAACTCTTTTGGAAGTATAATGCACTCAGAAATGATAAATGTTTCCAAAGAGTTAGGGGGATTTGTATAGAAACAGTGGATAGATGGAGGTTTATCAGACTTTGCACAATAGATTCAATGCTGCTTAAGTGGCACAAAGATTATTTTATAAGTAATCTTGACATAAGGTCTAATTTATAAGTTCTAATTTGCAAAATCAGGGAAGGTTCTGCAGTAATCTGGCACTAGCTGTGTAACTTGTAAGCCTTCTAAGTAATTGAATTATAAAAATGTTTTATTATAAATACTAGATTATTAATATACTTATCTGACAGCAACCTATATCTCTTTGATCTAGAATGAACTGAAATGTTTTATTTATCTATGTGCCAGGCATTGTGTTAGGTCTTTCACCAGGTGCTTATAGGTTCCTCAAAGGACTCTAGTGACTAAATAATCATAAAGCTTAATGGTAGGTGAGAATTCCACTCAAAACTCTCTAGCTTGGGAAACAGGGTTATTTACAAAATAGTTCTTTTTTTTTTTTTTTTTAATCATACTTTAAGTTCTAGGGTACATGTGCAGAATGTGCAGGATTGTTACACAGGTAACAATGTGCCATGGTGGTTTGCAGCACCCATCAACCCATCATCTACATTAGGTATTTCTCCTTAATGCTTCCCTGTCCTAGCCCCCCACCCACTGACAGGCCCTGGTGTGTGTTCTTCCCCTCCCTGTGTCCATGTGTTCTCACTGTTCAACTCCCACTTATGAGTGAGAACGTGAGGTGCTTGTTTTCTGTTTCTGTGTTACTTTGCTGAGAATGATGGTTTCCAGCTTCACTCATGTCCCTGCAAAGGACATGAACTCATCCTTTTTTATGGCTGCATAGTATTCCATAGTGTATAAGTACCACATTTTCTTTATCCAATCTATCATTGATGGGCATTAGGGTTGGTTCCAAGTGTTTGCTATTGTGAGCAGTGCTGCAATAAACATATGTGTATATATGTCTTTATAGCACAATGATTTGTAATCCTTTGGGTATATACCCAGTAATGGGATTGCTGGGTAAAATGGTATTTCTGGTTCTAGATCCTTGAGGAATTTCCATACTGTCTTCCACAGTGTTTGAAGTAATTTACACTCTCACCAACAGGGTAAAAGAGTTCCTGTTTCTCCACATGAGCATGGGCTATCTTTTCATTTATTTGTGTCGTCTTCATTTTTTTTCAGCGATGTCTTACAGATTTAAGTGTACAGCTCTTTCAGCTATTTAAATTTATTCCTATGTATTTTATTCTTTCTGATACTATTGTAAATGGAATTGTTTTCCTAATTTTTGGGGGAGGGGGTAGTTTGTTTTTAGTGCATATGAATGCAACTGATTTTTGTATATTTTTATTCAGCAACCTTACAGAAGTCATTTACTAATTCTAACAGTTTTATATTGTGGAGTCTTTAGGGCTTTCTATACCTAAGATCCTGTCATCTGCAAACAGAGACAATGCATTACCTCCTTTTTGATTTGGATGCCTTTTATTTCTTTCTCCTGCCTAATTGCTCTGGCTAGGACTTTCAGTACTGTGTTGAACAGGTGAGAGTGGGGACATCTCTTGGCACTGAGTTGTGCTGCCTTTCAAGAGGGGTGATGTGGATAATGTGAAACTGTTCTTTTTACTCTCATCAATGCATCTCGCTCACTTTTTTCATGCTAATAATGTAAGAATATAATTGGTGACAATAAATGCCTTTGTTCTGATTGATAAATGAGCGTATATGTGGTAGTTGAGATTCTGAGAGCAGTGACAATGTTCAATAAAAGCTAGCAGAAGTTAGTAGTGATATCACCCGATTGCTTGACAGGGTGACTTGCCTTGCCTTTGAAAACATGGGAGAACTGGCTACAGTGCCTCTGTCAATAGAATTATTGAAACCTCAACAAAATCCCAGCCCCTCATATATCTTCCAAAAGTGTGACTAGACTTTTCCAAGTGATAGATGCTTTTCCAAGTGATAGATGCTTTTCTCCTTCCATAGTTTATTCTTATTAATCTCTAGGATTAAGAAAGAATAGCCAATTCTTATAACATTTTAGATGACATGGAGGCCATGGAGGAGCACTGCTGAGAAGGGGCTGCTGTGGGGAGCATTGCAGACTGAGAGCCTGGGAGCTGAGGCCATGCTTCCCCCAAGCTGCTACCAGCCAATGACTGAGCATAGCAGTGACTGGGCTGGTCTGGGGCCATTTCTCTTGAGTGCAACACTCTTCTAACAGGCAGAAACTCCCCGCTGGCCTGGCTGAGACTTTCTCAGTACTGTGCTGTGGTGTGCAGCTATCCCTACTCAATTCTCTCCGCTGCCTCTCCTTTCACAGGTGTCAGATCTATATCCCTACCTCAAAGCTCTTTCCACCTATTTCTGCTCTTTGCTCCTCTGGCCTTCATGGGTGATAGATTTACTGGTTCTCGTGAGCATGTCTAATGCCATCTTTGTGTCAATGTCTCAGAGGACCTGAACTGGCCCATGTGGTAAATACACCATCCCAAGTGAAAATTGGGCCATATAATATTATAATGAGCATGCTCAGTGTCTGAAATCAGCCTGCAGAGGTTGGAAGGGTAAGAAGGGTGGGAGTGGCATTGGGAGACTTAGATTTCTCAATTTGATCTCAGTGGGGTTATATTTTGGGCACTGCATTTTATTTAAGAAATCAGAGCAGAAATCTTAGAATATTAGACTCTTAGGATAATTCTTTCTTTTTAAAATAGGATTTCCAAGTTTGGGATGTATTTCAGTTTCTAGGACAGTTAAATCACTAAGGGCACCAAGTTTGCATAACATGTCAGATGGATGAGGTGTTTCATGATAATATTAAAAAAAAGTCAGTGGGTTGGGAAATGCATATTTGGATCAAGCTTATCTGTTTCCTGTGTTTTTAGATATATGTAGATGTGTGCAGTGGGAAGGTTGTCACTGACTGGGAGCAAAACCTGGAATGTGAAAAGTTAGTTTATCCAATAGTTAGTAAAACAACCCAAAATTCATACTTCTCTGGTAAAATCATGAGAGCCTGGAGTCACCGCAGGATTAGCATATTTCTTGTGAAAAACCTAAGAGAGATTCTGGTCTTTAGAATGGGAGGGGTCATGTCCATCTTGTGCCTCACTCTATCCCCAGCCTTCTACACCATGCCTCATGCATGGTAGATGGTAAAAAAAAAATTGCTGAAAAAAAATGAAAAACGGTATGTTCGGGGTAATTTAAACTGTAAGTAAATGTGATTAAACAGGACTTCGACCATTTTGATATGTAGAATAATAGAACTAACCACAACTCGTTACAGTCATGTTTGTTCTTCTATGATTACTGTTTGTTTTTACACTGATTACTTCTTATGCGATTGATAAATGTGGGAATGCTTTGGTTTTAATGCATGTGTTCCTCCAAGATTCATATGTTGAAACTTAATCATCAAGGGAATGAAATCAGAGACTGAGGCCTTTGGAAATGACTAAGTCATCAAGGCTCTGCCTTTGTGAATGGGACCAATGCCCTTGTGAAAGAGGTTTCAGAGACCTGCCTTGTCCTTTCATCTCTTCTGCTATGTGAGGACACAGGATCTGTACTTCCCCTTTGCTCTTTTGCCATTTGAAGATACAGCAAGAAGGTGCCATCTTGGAAGCAGAGAAAGACCCTCACCAGACACTAAATGTGCCAGTCCCTTGATCTTGATGATAAATTATTTCTATCATGTATGAGTTATAAGTCACCCAGTGTTTGTTTGTTTTTTTTTTAATAGCAGCAAGAATGGATGAAGACAGATAGGGAAGTTGGTGTAATGTGAAAGAGGTATTGATTCATACAAGATTTTTCCGAGTAGTAAATTTTTTAAGTAATTGGAGTGAGCTCTCTCACAATTAAAGCCTTAGCAATATATAAACTCCATATAAAACTCTACAAAAGTATCTCTTTTAGTACAAGCTATGCCTTCACTTCACCGTGTAAAGCTACAGTGAAACACAAGTATACAGGAAGGTGATGTGCTGACATTTCTTTCCTTATTAAAACAGTGGATTAGCAAAACAGGCTATAGTCTGGATAAGATTTTTGATTCTGATGAACATGTCTCTATTAGAAGCAAATGCCCTCCAGGAAGTACATTTCAGGAAACTGCATAAGCCCCACAGTTTAAGTTGTGAAGAACTAACTGTGTTACTAGACACCAAACCCAAGCGTAGTTTAATGTGTTTGTGAGGTTTTTTTAATGGATTGCTATTGTTTTTGTGTTCTCTCGGTATAATACATTTTGTAACTTCTGTTCCAACCCTACTTTTTCCCATAGCCAATGTTTTATTTGCTGTACGATTTTACAGTAAAGCATGTGCTTTCCGCCCCCTAGAAACTTATATAGTAAATAGTATGATAGCAGGAATGCGTCTATTTAAAAGAAAAACAGTAGACTAACTTGGTTAAGAATTCAGCTCTAGAGTGAAATTGCTTAGATTTAAGTTTCAGCTTTGCCATTTTCAAGTGGCATATACTTGGGCATGGCACTGAACATTCTGTGCTTTAGTATCCACAATGGTAAAATGGGAATAATAACAGTGTCTATTTCATTGGGGTTATTGTATCGCAAGAGCTTAGAAAAGTGTCAGCCACGTAGTAGGTGGTCAATCCACAAATGTAGGTAATTATTGTGGAATAAAGCAGCTTATTTCCTGACTAGGTCACATAAGGCATATTTCATCTTGATATGTGGAGACATAGCACGATTTCATCACTGGAACCTTAATATAGGCATTTCCTTAGGGCTTGACATGTAGTTCTTTGTAGAAGTTCCAGGAGCCAGTTCTCTTTTGAATTTGTATTCACTATTGCCACAACCTGTTTTTTTAAATTTCCTCTGTCTACAGTCACTAGACTGTGACTTAAATTAAATTATAACTTTGAAACTGAATTTCCTCAAGTTACTTGTGCTCCACACAGTAGATTCCATAACACACTTACTCTTCTTTGACATTTTCTCTTCCTCTTTTTTTTTTTTGATAAATGCTGACCTGCTATGCCACCTACCTTATATGTGAAATTGATACAGTGTAATGGAAACAAGATGTAATATCAATAACATGATCTATCACAAACACAGCTGAAATTGCAAAGCATATGTCCAAAATTAAGTGATACAGAATTAAAGTATACTTTTTCTTTTTTTCCCCAGAGAAAGGCTGAAAAATACCCAAAGATTAGCACAAAGACTAAAACCTCTTAGTCCCTTAAGCAATGTTTGTATTCTTGGGAACATGTGGGAAAACTGGGTGAGTGGTGTCCTTGGAGTTTGCTTTAAAAGTCAGATCTTTTGAAAAATGTTTATTCATGTCCTTTGCCCACTTTTTGATGGGATTTTTTTTCTTACTGATTTGTTTGCGTTCCTTGTAGATTCTGGATATTAGTCCTTTGTCAGATGCATAGTTTGCAAATACACTTGGGTGACGGGTGCACTAAATCTCAATTCACCACTATAGAATTCATCCATGTAACCAAAAACCACTTGTACCTCAAAAGCTACTGGAATAAAATAAAATAAATTAAGATGTCTGGGTTGACATGTCTTTTCCTAAATGCTTAGCTTTCCAAAGTAGCCATTCATCCTCAAGGTTAAACAGTGCTCTCTCCCAGCTCAATATTTTACAATGACTTGCAAAATAGTGAGCCAATTATACTATCACTGGATTAAGCCTAATGATCAAGCTAAGTGACAGGTTGGACAAAAAGATTTCAAAGGTCCTTGAATTCTGTTAAATACTCATTAATAATAATAGGAGTTACCAACATCTGAGAACAAATTGTTGTATGCATCCTGCTTCCTTCCATTCATGGTAGAAGAGCAATATCATAAGAAAAGCAGACACTTTGGCAGAAAAGATACCATATGGAGACTAGAGATGCCTGTTTTCAAATTCTTCATTGGATTGGGCAGGGTCTTCTAATATGAATACACATGAATAAAATTATGATAAGGGGAAAAATAAATTATGTATTAAGCACATATGTCATGTTCTGTGATCAACATCTATTATTTCATTTAATTCCACCATAAAAGAAACCCCACAAAAACCCTGTGACTTAGGCATTCTTATTATTTAGCTAAAGGATCAGGCTCAGATAAATAGAGAATAAATAAGGTTGCCCAAAACCTGCTTTCTTTCCATCACATCAAGCCTTGCCTTAGGCACTTCCTACTTCCATACCTCTCACTTGACTCCTAGTCATGCTGATATTTCTCCAAATCTCAGACTACTTGGACTTTATTCTCTCTTCTAATAAATTGTCTCACTTTTATCCTGTTCATGTGGGAAGTTTAAGAAGGGTGTCAGGATCAGAATGTCACCAGAACAGGTCAGCTAGTTGTCTAGAGTAGACCTCAGGGTGCTTCTGGCTTTGTGAATTCACTGTACTCCTTAATCTAACTCTCAGCCTGTGGGTTTGGAACCATGTTTTTTGGGAATGATGAGAGTGACTGTTTCTTATGCTGGACTCATGTTAACTGCATTTGTAGACAGTGATATATAAAACCAGAAAATCAGTTGATTTCATTATAATAAGGAATAAATTGGCCAGGATCTTGGACACACATTCTGTGGCCAATACCTTCTTTCTTTGTAGACATGTGTTTTAAGAGACTACATTATAATTACAAAGTTCCTGGTGAATATTGAGCTAGAACAGAAAGAAATTAATAATTCTATGGGTATTGAGGACATCTGTTAAACTAGCATAGCACATTCATCCCCAAAACATACACATGATACACCAAAGAAGCAAGTCAAATCCTTGGGCATTTAAGAATCTCAGTGGGCACGGTCAATGCTGTTGGTTTTTAATATGTATTTTTTTTTTTTTTTTTACCTTGTCTCATACGTGCTTGGGTTCCTGACAATTCACTTTCTGATTGTCTCATTACTGAAATCTTGTTCATTCAAGGGCAAACTTCTACAACTTAATGTGACTTTATACACGTGTGTTTCAATTTGTTCTGTGTTGATTTTTTAGTTACAGTGTCAGGTGAAAATCTTATTTCTTTTATTTGGAAATGAATTTTGGGTTGGATGGGGGCCAAAAAATGCTTTTTTGAAATTCTTGTGTACATCTCAAAGCCATAGATGCCAGATTACTTTTCAAAAGATAATGGAAATTATGCCTTTGAACAGAGATGTGTGAAAGATTACATTCTTGTAAGTTATATCCAATTACAGTTTAGTGAGGTATTAATAATAGGACATTATATCATATTTTGCTTCAGGAATTTTGTCTATTATGATAAGAACTCTTACATATGTAGGTGCTTATTCTCCAAAAATATCTTAGGAGAAAACACAGCAAACGGCTGACTCCAGGATGGGATTGAGGGAGCCCTGGGAAAGCCTTATAGGCCTCAAATATTTTCCTCACCATCTGTCTGTTATTCAACCTTTAAAACTAATTGCTTGGCATCTTAAAGTTTTTGTCATTTTAGAAAGTCTCTTTTTAGAATGCAGATGCACCTGGGTTATTTAATGTGTTAGCCAACTTTTAACAAATTACATCATTAAACAAAACGCAGATGTAATTTCAGTGTCTGAGAATTCTCTAGAAAAATTTAATTTTGAAAATGTAATGTAATATAAGTATATTCTGGATCATCTGAATGACTACTTGTAAATGAGTGCTGCCTTCTAACTTAAAGCCTGAATTCTTGTTTTTGTTCTTGTCAGTAACAACTACTATTACTTAATTGTCACTTGTTCATTAATAATGAGATATTTGTTTGAAATAGGACAAATACTAGTAGATCACTCTACAAACAAGGTTACTTAACAATTTAAAGTCCAAAAAAAGATGGAAGAGATAAGTCCTTAGCAAAGCGTATTGGAAACAGATTGCACCTGGCGAGTTGCTATCTGGGTGACTACTGATTGGAAGCAAGTGGATATTTAAATCTTGCTCATAAAGTGCCCTGATTGAAATCCAGCTTTATCAATTATCCCCTGAATTTGAATTGAAGGAGGTCACTTTTGCCCATTAACTTGACCCTTATAGGAAAATTTCAAATGACAGATTCTCAGTTGTGAAAAATAGGATGCATTTCTCTATTGCAAGAGATTGAACTTATTTGGAGAGATTTTTCACCACAGAGCCACATAGTAACTTACTTTTTCTTTTTAGGAATTTTTGGATTGATTGCTCATATACAGACTAGGTTTAGAAGATTCTTTGATATTGATTTACCAGTTTCAAGTGTTATAGATCCAAAAAATGTTTTCCTTTCTCTTTTAAGTGGACATACACCATTGAGCTTAATTTATCCCCTGAGTTCAGGATATTATTTAAATTTCTGAAAAAAAATGGCTAAAAACTCTGAGGATTGTAGCTGTTGTTATCTTCAATAAGGCCATTTAGTTAATATAATACTAAATCTCTGTTAACAGAAACTAGAAACAACAGGTTCTGTGATGAAGACTCCATGCAAATGGAAACTCAGTTCTGATTGAAAAACTCTAGTCCTTGCCATGTTGTGGGTACATCTATGTCTAACGTCTCTCAATGTAACTGGGTTAGGAAATTCTTGGCATAGATTTTGGAGAAATGTTTAAAATGAAAATTGTGCTTGGATTCTACTGTTTACCACAACATTCAATTATTTTGCTTCTCCTCCCTTTTAAATCCCTACCTCATCTTTTGATTTTCTTTTCCTCCTTTCTGATTGAAGACTACTTTATGTATTAGTATTTATGTTTTATTATATTCTCCATTTTTTATTCTTATTTCTTCATTCTCTGGGAAAGGAAAAAGAGAAAAGAAAGAATTTTCATTGATGCTGGCATTTATATGACAGTTTGTCAGTCCACATACCCTATAAGGTAGGTGAACTGAGGTCGTGAATATGTAAATAACAACCTTAAGATAAATAACTGATAAATGATAGAAACACTTTTTAAATTAATGCATCAGAAAGAAGTACTTCATCTCTAGTACATTGTTTATCTTGCTACATAATCTCTTTATATATAATATAGACATTATCTAACCACCTATCTGTATATGCTTATAGTGACCCTCAGATATTAATATATTAATTTTATTTTATTTTTATTTATTTTTCCCGGATCTTCCCCCTCCCCTGCACACTTACAGGAAAGCAGAATGATTTGGGGCAAATATTTAGGCACCAAATGTTTGTTGAATGGAAAACATATCTTAAAAGCTTACCTTTAGAATATTTCTATTCCAATTTGTTCTTATAGTATATGTAGTGTGAGGTATTCATAGCCACAGATACAAGATACAATCAAAGCACCTAAATATAGTTTACTTTCCTTTTTCCATTAAAGGCACCAAATCCAAAGTTCAAAGACAAGCATACAGAATCGTCTACATTGTTTACCATTAGAATTTATATTCACCAAGAACAGAATTAACATTATCATTTCAGAACTGAAAGGGTAAAGACAGATATAAAAATTAAGTTAACTTAGACATAAGGATTACAAACTAAGTGTATTTATCTTTAGAGGTAATCAATCATTGCTTGTGCTAGAGATCTATAAAAGGTTGGCCTCAGAACTTACTACAGGGACCTTATCCTTTCCTCTACAAATTGCTCAGTTCCACCAAAGCAAAGACACTATTCCCTACTGAGGGCTAAATAAATGACAAGCTTGAAGTGGTGAAAAATAAATTCCTTCTCTGAGTTACTTGAGTAAAAAGCTGTGTGAACAAAAAATTCACACATTTCTCTTCATATAATGGAAACTTACCACTTTTTACAACGCTGTGCTTATTTCAGAAGCTTTGGAAATTCATTAGAAGGGGGAAGTATATTTGGGATATTAGTTCCACCATGCCCACAAATAATGGAGAAAAACATTGGGAATTGAAATTGCTTGGTCTCTTCAACCCCTAAAACTCTTATCTGTGTTATTATAGTCTAAATACTTTTCATACATATAAACATTTTCTGGTAACCAGGGGACAACTTATTTATGCACTTTATTTTCACTGCATGTCTATAGGAATGCAAAAATGTAAACATTGATCTACATAATCGTGTACATAGATTAAGGGAAACTTCCTGAAACAGTGTGAATTAGATCATTAAAAAATAGTGAAATTGCAGTTAACAGCTTATTTGCTGAAAGTAGATATTTTAATTATTCTACATAGTTTGAATTCATGAATAACTTATTAGTCACTCATATCCTGTTTTTTTTCTTTTCCTGTTCGTAATCCTGGTGAGACTCTGATGTTTGGATCATAGTCTTTAATGCTTTTTTATTTGAATTCTTACTCAGGAGGCCTAGGAAATGATATGGCCAGCCAGAATAGATGAAATTTTTACAGATCACCATGAGATTGTATAATCCATTTTTTGAAATAGTACCAAAAAATTTTATTCGTTTTCTTGGAGGCAGGAGTTTTTTTTTTTCCCCCCAATGTAGGTGACATGAGAAAATACTGAATTATAGGAAACTCCTATATGTCTGTTTCACTTATTTTTGTTTCTAGGCTCTAAAAGAAAGAGCACTAACTAGGAGTTATGAGACCTGAGTTTGACTTTGACCGCATACATACAGATTTTTCTTGGCTACATTACTTTGCTTTGCTACAATTCCCTGGACACGGCCACCAAAACCCCCTGTGTCTCCCTTGCCATCCCCTTCCTTATTTACTCATTCCCAAACTTATCTGGCTTCTTTCATTTCTGGAATAAAAGAAGCTCTTTTCTGCCTCACTGCCTTAGCACATTATTTCCCTTCTTCCCTTTTTGTCTAATTGTCTCCTAATCATTCTTCAGGTCTTAATTAATAATCACTTTCTCAAATAGGCCTTTGCCAAGTCTACTCTCTAAATGAGGCTCCTGTAATGTTCTTATAGAATCATATGTTGCATATTACTACTATGCATATATCACTACTTATAAATGTAAGTTTAATTTCATAATTCTTATTGTCTGGATGGAGTAGGCTATATGTTTCATTGCAGCAGGGAGTATGTCTAGTACATTGTAGATGCTCAGTAAATATTTTAGAAACTAATGGATGAATAAATTAGTGATAAGAATGGGGGTAGAAAAAATAATCTTAATAATTCCATCCATTTTGAACAGACTATGATACTAGGGTAAATTAATGGCTTCATTTCCATCCAAACCAAGTTCTGAAGGTTTTATCCTAAACCATGCCTTATGCACACAGTCAATAATTGCAAGAAAGTATTTTACAATATACTCAGGGTTTTGTACCTTCATCCAGCCACTCATAATTTCATTCATACCAAGAGGTTAATCTCTGAAAATCAAATCTGATCTCACCAATTTCTTACTAAAACCCTGACTTCATTCCTCACTGTATATAACATAGAGTCCAAACTCCTTGGAATAATATGCAAAGGCCTTACCTACCTGTTCTTCCAGAGTCCTGCATTCTGCCATTTCAGACATATGCATAGTTCCCAGAATTCATGGTGCTTTAATTTTTTTCTTTTTCCTCTTGATGTCATGCCTTTGCCCTTGCTGTGTCCACTTTCTCGAAAGTCTGTCTCCTCCTCCCTCTTTTTAAGCTTTTGTTCACTAGGAAAATTCCAACTCAACCTTGAATCTTTGGCTGAAATTTTGAATGCCTACCCATTTTTATATCCTACCAAAGACCAAATAACTTTATTCTGTGCATGCTTCTATTACGGCATTTGGATTTCTGTAATCATTTATCTACACATGACCATGTCCTCTTAACATTGTCAGTCCTGAAAGATAATGGTTGCATTCTTATCATATGTCTCCTTGATCCCTACCACAGTGCCTGGTACATGTTAGGTAGTTCATGAATGTGCAGTGAAGGTAGGTGAGAATTAAATTGCTGTGTTAAAGGTTTAGCCCATGTTTTCAGGTGCTTCAGATATAAGTCAGAGAAATTGGTTTTTAGCCTCCCAATTTTATCCTAATATTCCAAAATTTATTAATAAAAATCATTTTATGGATTTGTCTTTATAAAGTTAAAGCTACAAACCAATTTTTTTTGGATAATTTTACTTACAAATTATTTTACTTGTTTTCTCTGAAAACTTACCCTTTTTTTTTTTTTTTTTTTTTTTTTTTTTTATTTTTAGTAGAGACGGGGTTTCACCGTGTTAGCCAGGATGGTCTCGATCTCCTGACCTCGTGATCTGCCCGCCTCGGCCTCCCAAAGTGCTAGGATTACAGGCGTGAGCCACTGCGCCCGGCCCTACCCTTTTTTTTTGCATTTAAAAAATAGTTGATTCAAAGCAGACTGAATCATGTATGCAGAAATAGTGTTCCCTAGATTTTGGGGGTTATAATTCTGAATATATCCGCTTTTTTGTAACGTTTTAAAATAGGAAGTTATTGTTTGACCATTTAATCAGCTTTGTGTTTAATTTCACTTTCGATCTTTACCTTCCATATTTATTAATTAGTAGTCATTATCTGCTTTTTTTCTATGATAAAAATGCATTATCAAATCTGCACTTTTTTCAATGGAACATTCATTTTTTTCCTTGGAGTAATCATAATTTATTTTCTGTTTTCCAAGATGTTGGAAATAAAATCAACAGTTTTTTTTCTGATTTTAATGAAAAGAAATTTTGCATCACATCATGATACGGTACTCATTAATATATTTCCTCTTATTTTTCTGACCTGTTAATTAATCCTTAACTCAAATACCAAATCACTGATTATTCCCTTTGAAGGTAAAGCTTTATTGAGTTACAAAGCTCAAACCAGTTTGCTTCATGTGTGGGTGCCCATGGTTGGAATTTTTCAGTCACGTGAACTTTTATTGTCATTTTATTCCATGTTCAACCTGATACTTATGGATGACAGACTGGAAAAATCCAATCAACATTTCCTTTTAAGTAAGGACAATGAAATATCAAAGACCTCAGAGATATGATGCAAAGAACAAAACTCTCATCTTTCAGGTTTGTGCCTGTAAAAAATTCAAACTCTAATACAAAGACAGGAAAAGGGCAGTGTTAAGAACACGTGGTTTAGAGTTCATCCAACACTAATAAAACACAAGTTTTACAGGAAGAAAAAATCTTTCCCAATACTTTAATAGTCTTTTAAAAATTATTTCCATTTACTGAAGAGCTAAGTGCTACTGTGCCCTTGCTCCTGTCTGGCCTCTAAATTATTTCAGAATAAGCAGGGAGTCGAGCCTCCCTGAGGCTGTGAGACAGCAGGTGGTCCCTCTGCTGCAGCCTGGGCATCTTATAAAGGGCTCAATTGCTCCCCGTAGGCTGCCATTCCATCTTGCTGAGACTCAGACTACCTTGACTGAATGCTCCAGCAGCAGGACTTTTATGGACGAATACATTGCAAACTGACAAGAGAAGGTATTTGATAACCAGGAGGGCTTCTTCCGTAATGTCAGTTTTAAGCAACAAGGTAGGTGCTATGAAGTGCATAGAGTCTTTTATAGGTTGAGGGATTAGAGAAAAGATGTGAGAGGCTGTCTCCTTCGTGTGCCATTTTACCTCAGAGATAACTCATAGCATTTTAAAACAAGGACCTAATAGCTCAGGAATATCTTTATCCCCTCCAAATGGAATCAAGCATGTGACTGTCAACTGGAGATTACACAAGCAGCCACACAAAATTTAAGTGTAAAGGAATATCTTTCTAGGAATATTTATTCTATTAATTATTCTGTTTATGGCAAAGTATTTAGAGAGGGAAGGAGAAATTGACAAGAGGTCTTAAAGGGAAATTAAAACGTATTTTTGCTTTATATATTTTATATTTTAAATTTTTTGTTACAATAAAAATGCTATCTATTTTTAAAAAATATTTTCTTAAATATAAACGTCTTAAAAATGTTTCGTGTATACTGACCTATGTGAGCTTTTCTAAACTTGGTAATAATTTACCTGTACCAGCTTTGCAATAACTAATATTTTGAGAAGGTATTACAATTTTTAGTATTCACTTTATGATTGCCCTTTACCATTAGTTAGAGCAAGGAAAATAATTGACCAACTGGAGGAAATAATATTTAGGGGACAGCAGAAGGTCCCCAACTAACCTACCAGTGGTCATTGTCATCATCATCATCATTATCATCATCATCAACATCATCAAGCAGCAGTTTTTAAACTGTCCATCTGAGCATGGCATGGCACAGCACTCGACAAGGTTAATGAAACGGAGTGTCAAGGACTGTCATTTCAATGTTCTC
>NW_012102232.1:211671-214155 GCF_000951045.1 Mandrillus leucophaeus | reverse complement strand
GAGCTTTTCTAAACTTGGTAATAATTTACCTGTACCAGCTTTGCAATAACTAATATTTTGAGAAGGTATTACAATTTTTAGTATTCACTTTATGATTGCCCTTTACCATTAGTTAGAGCAAGGAAAATAATTGACCAACTGGAGGAAATAATATTTAGGGGACAGCAGAAGGTCCCCAACTAACCTACCAGTGGTCATTGTCATCATCATCATCATTATCATCATCATCAACATCATCAAGCAGCAGTTTTTAAACTGTCCATCTGAGCATGGCATGGCACAGCACTCGACAAGGTTAATGAAACGGAGTGTCAAGGACTGTCATTTCAATGTTCTCGTTCCTACCACAGACTAAACATCAGCATGATCATATACACACAAATAGAGACAATTCCACCTCTGTAAAAACACTGGCTACAAAATGATTTTAGAGATGGCACTAGCCATTTCTAATCAAGGAAATCAAAATGCCACATAGAACATTCTGTTACGATGTCCTTTTTTAGCAGCACAACTTTATCAGGTAGTTGTTTGAGAAAATATTTTGTAATACTATGGTTCTGACCTATACAGCCTTTGGTAAATGATTTTTTCTCTGAAATACTGGCATTACCATAGAAAAGTTAATTGCAAACAATAAAATTACAGTAGTTCTTAATCAATACATTTTTTGCTGCTGCCAGGACAGGACATGTTATTCTAGTGATATTTACTAGAATAATTCTTTTTTTAAAGCTAAGGATGAGTACTCTTTTTCATCACTAAATTTTCTGCTATTGGCATAACATGAGCTTCAGGAGCATTAAAGAATATAATTTTTTATACCTGTTGTTGATTCTAACAATCACCTTTATCTCTCTTGATTGGTTTAGAAATTGATCTTGTCTTTAGACCTTAAAAGGAAAAATGAAAATGAATTTAAATTTGATATGGTAAAGTTCACCATATGAAAAGCATCTTTTTTGCTATTAGTGTTCATGAGTTCCAATAAAGCTTCCTTGTAAATGATATAAATTGGTTCTTCTGAAAATTGCTGCTATTGATTCTTTTTATGAAGCTCCTTTACTTCTTTTGGAAGGGTTAAGGAAGAATAACAGAAGTTGATGTGGTGTCTGTGAGAGCTTGTCTTCAACATACACAACAAAGAGAGTCATGACTAGTTTTGAAAAGGAAGGCAAGAATTCAAATTGTGGTGCTTTGTTTGAGCACCTATTTCTCTGTTATTGAAAGATTCTGGTAGATAATACTATTAGTTGTACAGTTGCCACATCAAGCTTTCTCTAATTGAGAAGATAGTTTGCTTTAGCAGAATGACTAGTGAGAAATAGAGTATCAAGGACTTTATTCTGCAAGTAGGCTTTGGGAATTACTATGGGAACAAGGATTATTATTTCCAAATTTTAAGTGTCACCTAATGTCATGGGTTCTCAATATATGTCCCTCAATAATGATGATGTAGGATTAATTAACTTCACAAAAACACTTTACCTGGAAATATTATTGAGAGGTAGAATTGACTGTCATAAGAATATCACTGAGTTTCTAAAGGGACTTTGTGAATGTGTGGCAGGCTGTGTTAGACTTGATTGTGTTCTGCTGGTATTTTTTTTTTATAAAAATCAAGTTAAATAAATTGTGCAGTGAGTGCAGATTTATTATATACATGCTTGTTTGCTTAGATGAGGGTGTGGCACGGAACAAGCACATCTTTTGTTCTGCTACACTTAATCCTTCAGCAAAGCTCTTATGACTCAATATGCTATTGGTGTCATTGAAAAGATCCTGAGTCAGTCATCTAGAAATGCTCCTACATAAAGACTCACAAGAGATTACAGATAATTTTTCAGAGTAGGGACAGTCAAATGGACTTAAGCCTGAAGAAAATGTAGTTACATAAGGAGTCTAAAAGCAGTAAAAATTTTCCATTAACTACACAGAAGAGAAAACCATTACCATTCTGCCATTTCAGCAATATGATATAAAACAATGCCTTGATAAAAGATAAAAACTAATCTATAAATCTAGTCTATGCTTGAGGAGGATGCATTCACAGTGGCACTAAACATGAGTTTAAATTGCATGTAGACAACCTAAAGACCTTCTCAGTGGTGGTCAACCTCAATATGATTGTGAAACTCAGAAACTTGGCCCCATGACAAAATTGGTTCTGATTTCCTTGAGAGGCTTTGTTAAGTTAACTTATAAATCTCATTTAATGCAAATGCAGCAGCAGTAGCATTTGGGATTTGGGCCAATTCACGAGCATTGGTGGAATATCACAAAGTCCAAATGGAATGTATCTATTTAGCATCTATTATGTGCTGCAGATTGTGCTGGGCATTTTGGGAAAAACCAATAAGCTATAAAAAATAGGAAGACCAAATTAAATTATTTTAGTGGTGATATTTACATGCATGGCAGAAAAGGTAATGAATCACTAAAGCAGTTTTTAGTTAAATTTAAACTTTTTTTTTCTTTTTGAGA
>NW_012102232.1:210884-211621 GCF_000951045.1 Mandrillus leucophaeus | reverse complement strand
ACATTTTGAATTTAAGGTGGTGATGAAATCTCAGTGAACATATTTAATTGGCAGATGAAGATCCAGATCTAGAACTTAGAAAAGAGTTCAGAGTTTAGACACAGAACCCAGTAAAAAGTTTAGTGTTGGGATCTTTCATGAAGATGTGGTAACTGAAGTCTCGAGAAAAGATCTATTGTTTAGCACATATGGACAAAATAGGAGGGCTTTTCTAAGGACTGACTAAAGTAAAACACCTAAACTAGAGAGAGAAAGAAAATAATTGGTAATTTTCAAAAGAAAAGAACATATAGGGGAGAGTGAGTACCTGTATGCTTCTCTCACACCACAGTTCTATACATTGTGTCCCAATATTTGTGTCCAAAACCGTGAGTTCAAGCTGGGTGTGGTGGCTCATGCCTGTAATCCGAACTACTTGGGAAGCAGAGGTGGGAGCATCACTTGAGGCCAGGAGCTCAAGACCAGCCTGGACAATATAGTGAGACCCCATCTCTATTTTAAAAAAACAACAACAACCCACAAATTGTTAAAACATGGTGGCATGTGCCTGTAGTCCCAGATACTATGAAGTCTGAGGTGGGAGGATAACTTGAGTCCAGGACTTTAAGACTTTAAGGCTACAGAGAGTTATAATTGCGCCACTGAACTCCAGCCTGGATTGGAGAGCAAGTCCCATCTCGAAAAGAAAAAAGAAAAAAGGAAAAATTGAATGAGTTTAGATTAGCAAGGGGCCCCAG
>NW_012102232.1:209618-210834 GCF_000951045.1 Mandrillus leucophaeus | reverse complement strand
TGAGGAAAACTTAAATGCACACAAGAGGCATATAAACTTTATCATACAGGCAATGGCTAGATTTTGAAAGTAATAAGGCAGGGTAGTGTACTGGTTAAAAATAATGTACTTTAAACAAATCCACCTGGTGGTAATAGGCAGGATTTATTGTAGTGAGTGAAAGTAAATCAGAAAGGCTAGATAAAGATGCATTTCATAAGATCCAAATTAGAATACTTATAATGGCCTGTGAGTTGCCTTTTTCATAATTAACGAAAGCAAGAAAAAAGAAGATTGTTTTATGAAGTTAATATTAGTAATTGATAGATTCTGATTAATCTCTTTTGTAACAATACTTCAATAAGGATAAGGATTATGTAAATCACTTTAAAATTCAAGGTATAAACTGGCATCCTTAGCTGCAAACAACAGAAACAGACTCTTAATTTAGGTCAAGATAAATCTAAGAAAGATGCAAAATAACTCATGGATTCTCTGAGAGGTTCAGAACACTAGTTGTGGAGACTTTCTTTCCAGAATAGTACACCAAACTCTACCACAGACCTTTTCCAGGAGAAATACCACTGATACCACAGTTGAGTACTCGATACAAAGCTAGAATCTTGGTACTGCTGCCTTTGGAAACTAGATGTACCTACCTTGTCTTCTCCAGATTGTATTGCTCAGAGTCCTGCCTTCTTTACATCACTAGGTTGCCAGTGAGCTCAAGTCACATGCAAAGGAGTCTGGAAATTTGACTTCAATGATGGTAGGAAAAGATTTATAATGTAGGAGCTTCCTCAATTGTATAAGAAAGTTGTTATGGGCTGAAGTATGCCCCCTTAAAATTCATATGTTGAAATCCTGACTCCTAGTACCTCAACATATGACTGTATTTGAAGATAGGGTCTTTAAAGAGGTAATTGGGGTTAAATAAAGTCATTGGGATTGGGCCCTATTCCAATACAACTAGAGCCCTTAGAAGAAGGGATTAGGGCACAGATGTGCCCAGAGGAAGATCAAGAGAAGAGGGCCATCTATAAGCTAAGGAAGAAGCCTCAGATGAAACCAGTCTTGCTGACACCTTGATCCATTCCGTGGCCACCTAGTCTGTGGTAGTTGTTATGGCAGCCCTAGCAAACTAACACAAGGGTCCATAGATCCTGGATAGCTCAAAATAATGTCATGTGACAAATATAAACTGTTTTGATAAAAAGAGGAATTTCCCAGGTGAGAA
>NW_012102232.1:206075-207417 GCF_000951045.1 Mandrillus leucophaeus | reverse complement strand
CCTCAAGTAATCCACCCTCCTCAGTCTCCCAAAATGCTGGGATTACAGGTATGAGCTACTACATTTGGCCCAAATCTAAAATTTTCTGAACAGAACATGAAGGGTTAAAGAAATTCACAAGAAGAGGTTCCATTGTGAGCTGTAGTACCCGGGCTGTGTGAGTAAAGTAGATCTTGGGCTATGCATTAAAAAAGTGTTTTTGGGAATGATATTGTGGGACAAGGTTTAGATTTATCTTGGTTGGATTAGCAATTACATAGTATGACTGGAAATTGGCTATGTAAATATCAATAAAGAAAAAAAAATCTGCTAAAGGACACACTTAGAAAAGTAGTTAGATAATCTTGACATGTGGAAATCAGAGAAATAGCAGCTCATGCAGATGATAGATGACCACAGGCAGAGCTAAAGTTTGTAAATATTAGCAGAAGCAACTGAGCAGAATACTTACTACATATAAATAATGATTTTATCAACCTTTGCAAATGTGTTTGATGTGAACGAGTATCAAGAACTGTATATTCACACTTTTGCATTAGAATATATATATCCATAGATATTCATAGATTCATATATGTGTAAATATCATGTATGAGGTAACAAGATGATGTGTTAACATAATTTGAAATCATATGAAGTAATTAGCATAGGGGCTGGGCACGGTGGCTAATGTCTGTAATCCTAGAACTTTGGGAGGCCGAGGCAGGTGGATCACCTGAGGTCAGGAGTTCGAGACCAGCCTGGCAAACATGGCGAAACCCCATCTTTAGTAAAAATACAAAGATTAGCTGGGCATGGTGGTGGGCACCTGTAATCCCAGCTACTCGGGAGGCTGAGGCAGGAGAATTGCTTGAACCCGGGAGGCAGTGGTTGCAGTGAGCCGAGATCTTCTCTTATCTAAGGTCAGATAAGACCTTGCACTTCTCCTAACTTCACAGGGAATTTGCACTATGCATGAACCCTCCTCTTTGCCATATCTTTAATCTCTTACTGTTTATCTGGTCCTTCCAAACAGATTTTAGATATACACAGGGCTCTCTGATGTTTAAACTAAAATGAAAGAATAAAATGATATTAAATACAAAATGCACCTTGTCAAGTCAATTTTAATTATTTTTCAGGCCTAATCTTAAATATTATCTGTTGGGAAAATGTTTTCTGACTACCCAAATGTAATGTCTATGGTTGTGTAAAACTTTTTACTTATTTTTGAAGTACTTAGTACAAATTTTATTGATTGGTAATTTGTGAATTGATCGGTTTATTGAGCTCCTTCTCTGCTGGGCTGTAACTTCTTCATCAGCCGTGTATTTCCACAGCACTGAATTCTCAGTGCCTACCA
>NW_012102232.1:193371-203455 GCF_000951045.1 Mandrillus leucophaeus | reverse complement strand
AGGTAGTACAGTGTTGACAAGGCAAGCAGTGTGTCAGGGGAAAGTGTGGTTAAGGTGAAAAGCTTGGGCAGTTTCAACAAAGGAAAAGTTGATTCCTTGGGAGGAGGGGCAATATAGCAGACATTTTGGTGGAGAGAACTTCTGTGCTCGCTTCTGAGATGAATGCTGAAGATATGGCAAAAGCAAGATAGACCAGCTCCATCCTTCTGAATCTTGGTTTCTTAAAAGGATTATAAACAGGCAAACTGACAATTACAGTGTCATTACCATGCCACAGAACAAATGTGGAAGCTGGGATGCTGTGGGTGCATATGAGAAAGAACCTGATCCAGACCTCGGAAAGTGACATCTAAACTAAAATTCAAAGAATGCAAAAGAGATAGACTGAGAAGTGATGGAGAGATGGACTTGAGCCTATGAGCATTGCTGATTTTAAGTAGGGGAGTGATAGAGTTGGATTTATGTTTTAGAAGGAATGAGACTAATGTCCAAGTTCAGTTAGGAGACTGGTGAGTATGTCAAGGCAATAGGTGGTGGTGCACTGAGCTAGAAGAGTGATAGTGGGGATAGATATTAGTAAGTGAATTAAAAATGCATGACAGAAATATAATCAACGGAATTTGATTAGTTGGATGTAGAAAGTGAAGAAAAATGGTAAAGAGTGACCTTGAGTTTATGCTTTGTACTAAGAAGTGTACTGTGACACTGTTCACGGAGCCAAGGAGTGTAAGAGGAGGAGAGCATTGCGTGGAAGTATTGGAGGAAAGGAGGTAAGTTCTGACCTGGATTAGTTTACGGTAGATGTGAAAAGTAAGTTCCAGACTCAGGTTCATTGGAAAGATTTGGGTTAGAAAGGGGGGTTGAGAAGTCATCATATGCTATTGCTATTACTACTAATACTATTAGAAATGACAGCAGCAACAATCATAGGTTATGATGACCTATAGGTGATAGAAAGGAGAAAATTTCAAAAACAGTAGAAGTAGCCATTAGTGAAAAAATCCTGCTGTGAGGTCATATAAAGAGTAAAAGCCTCTAATAGATTTATCGAAAGCGGACACAGGCAAATGCCTTAGAAAGTGGTAGGGGGAGAAGTAAGAGTGATGTGAATTGAAGAGTACATATGAAGTGGGTAAAATAAAATAGAAAATATGAAAAGATATTTCAAGGTAGTTGGCTCTGAAGGAGAGGATGGAGATAAGACAGTAGCTGGATTGGGAAATGGAAAGGTTTTCTACGATGGGAGACATCTGTGTGTCTAGAGGCGAACAGAAACGAGACAGTGGAGAGAAACACATTGATTATACTAGAACGAGAAGCTATAAATGACCAAGCCAGGGACCTAAGGGAACAAAAGTGATGACATGGAAATCATGGGTGGGAGGATTCATGTTATATCAGGATACAATATTGGTTTCCTGGTAAGAAGGAAAAGTGGGTTTAAGTGTGTTTGTTGGTTTAGGAATTGTGAGTTAATGACATTCATTTTTAGTGGCTTCTGTGTTTATTTGTGGAATAGGACAGAGCTGTGGTACAGGGAAGCTCCAGTAATAAATCCAAATCCATAAAACAATCTCTTTTCATAAGGGTTAGCCTTATAACACATCTCGTAAGTTTACTCTATCCCACGGACAGAGTGTTTGGCTCTATGCATAGACAGTATGCTTGGTTAAGGTTTCTCGGAAATGTGTTACAGAAATATACCCTTTGAATAATAGAAGTTATAGTATGAGTCATGAATGTGGACAAGTTCATAAAGGTGTTAGGTTAAAACATTTGACCCTTAATAATGTCATTAAGCATTTGTAAAAAATTTTAAAGAAATGATAGTGCCAATGGATACTGAGTTGGTTAATTCGTTATTTGGTCCTATATGCCTTTGTTTCAAACTTCATGAAGAACACCAAACAGATGCAAGGAACATAAGTGCAAGTATGTGATGTAGCAATAGTAGTGGACAAAGTTTTGAATAAATCTATTATTTAGTACAAGATTTAGATTAGCAACTTTAACACTCTTGGTTTTCTACAATGAGGAAAGGATCTCAATTTGAGAAGGAAAAGAAAGGAAAAAGCAGACTAATAGGAAGGTAGAAAAACATTCCTTTTTTTTTTTTTTTCTAGTAAGTTGACTCTATCACTAGCTGTGGGATCTTGGGAAAATAACTTAATGTTTTTGATTTGCAGTTTCCTAAGCAAAAGGCAGCTGGGAACCTCATCTGTGAATGCCTTTATATACAATGTCTATTTAAATTTCAAATGGGTATTATTCTCATTTTCTAGATATTAAAATTGAGGCTGTTAAATTAAAACAGAATTTTAAGGTCATATAGGTTGGCCCCAAACCTAGATCTATCTTAATTCAGTCTATGCATTTTCCGTAACATGAATCTTCCAAATACTCTTCAGCTTGGAAATCCTACATCTACAAAAAGGATTAAAGAGGAGTCTTTTAATGTTATTGACACTTCCTTCAGTTTCTAACTCTCTGTCTATTCTCTGTACTCTTGCATTTCTGTGTTTATGTAATTCACTAGATGATCTCCTTGGCCAATCTCTGTTCTCATCACATCTCTGCTACTCTCTCCTAATTCTCTCTCTCTCTTTCCCTACCTTAAAAATAGCGGAAGATTCTAACCATTTGAGAATATAGTGGTGTAGTGGGCAATGATCATCAAAATGCATGCCCAGTATCAAGGACAGAATTGTATTATAAAAGAAAATTGTGTCATAGAATGAGCTCCTTTTTTCGCTGACCCCATTATCCTGCTAAACTACCCTACTTTGCCCACGTCCTTAGCTGTGAATGGACAGGCCATATTTCATAGGTTGCCTAACCTAAAAATCTTGCTGGGTCCATCTGTTATGTAGAACCAATTTCCATCAAGAAATTTAAAATTCCACAGCTGGAAGGGACTCAAAGATCACCTAATCGTGCAAGGTCATTTTCAAACTGGGAAATTAGGTCTCTGAGAGAACAAGTGATTTCCCCAAGGTTACAGCGAGGAACAAAATTTATAACTACCCAATGGAGGGCTTTGAATGAGGATCTTTGGCTTAAAGTTTCAACACCTGATCAATTATTTAGCTAGAAAAGGACATGGACAGCTTTGTATGTCCCTTAGTGGGATATGTGGTTAAGGTCATACATCTTAGTGGTTGAGAGGATGTAAAGTGTGTTAGTCTGTTCTCAGGCTGCTAATAAAGACATACTCGAGACTGGGAAATTTATAAAGGAAAGAGGTTTAATTGACTCACAGTTCCACAAGGCTGGGGAGGCCTCACAATCATGGCAGAAGGCCAGCGAGGACCAAAGTCATGTCTTACATGGTGGCAGGCAAAAAGGCATGTGCAGGGAAACTCCCGTTTATAAAACCATCAGATCTCATAAGATTTATTCACTTTCACAAGAACAGTATGGGAAATGCCTGCCTCCATGATTCAGTTACCTCCCACTGGGTCCCTCCCATGACACATAGGAATCCTGGGAGCTATAATTCAAGATGAGATTTGGGTGGGGACACATCCAGACCATATCATAAGGTTAAAGTCACAATTCTGTTGCTTTATATGTGGAACTGTTTTCCTATGAGTTCTGTAAAGGCACTGTAATGGATGTTTTGTTTATCATAGCTTACCTTGCAGGTAGCATGATACTGGTAAGTCAGGAGTACTTGCCTTCATTCATTTGAATGAATAAAGGGATGCATGAATAGTTTTTATCTCTTAAATTGTTTTGAGGTTTCAAAGAGAATCTTAGTTCACCAGACCCATAAGAAATTCTAAGAGAATATTAGTTGTTACTGTTACTTAAGAAGGCTGAGTGTCCTCTTGTGTTATAGCCAACATTTTTGAGTATCAAGGATCCTTCTAATCATGTTCAATAAGTTCTTCCATTTTCAAGGCTATCCTAAGAGCCAAGGAGTGTCCAACAATTCCTTAGAAACAGTCTCCAGGAAAGAAGGACAAAAGAATAGAATATGCATTTGCTATAGCATGAAAGTGTAAGAACAATACAAAGAGTGGTGAAAATAAGGATATGTAGGTTGGATAATGATGGCAGGAAGATCAACAATACATTTTTGAATGTTATGGAGCACGGTGTTTGCCCTGCTTTCCCTATCCCTCTTCACTTCATGCTGAGCAGGACCAACCACTGTGAAAATACCACTTGGTTTCCTGTAGCCCATTGGATGTTTCCAAGTGCAATCACAAAACTTAACTGAAATCAGAAGTCTTCTTTACTTGGAAGAAGAATTTGAACCTCCTTGGTTTGGAAGAAAGTGAAATCTATGCCGTTAACATCCAAATTCTCTGTAAACACAGGTTCACACATGAAGTGAAAGGATATGTACATACTTATGGCTCTTAATTTCTGTAATTTTTCAAGGAGTGTGTGTGTGTGTGTGTGTGTGTGTGTGTATTTAACAAATAATATTAGCTTTGTACAGGGCTTGTGAAACTGTAAGCATAAATTATGAATGTTATATCTGTATTTGGTATTTATATTAACAAAGGGCTAAAATACATTTGAATTGATTCTTAACAAGTTAGTCATAATTTCTCAAACCTTGTTGATTCCAGCAGGACACAACTTTTTTTGGGGGTAGTAATTAAAATAAATTTGTATTGGCTTTTATGAAGGTATAGGTCATATGTAATTTCAGAAAAATGCTGAGATTATATCAGTGGTTTGTGAATCATTGTATTCCTTTTAAGCTAAAATGTTAATAAAGTGTTAATTTACAAAGCTATACACATATCTTTGAAATATTGCTCTTGGAAGAGAACTTCCTCTTGGGACAATGCACTTTCAAATCCATTGCCTGTAAGTGTCCATAGAGAAAATATTTGAGGTCAAGAAAAACCAAATCTTACACAAAACAAAAAACAAAAACCAAAAAGCAGTCTGTCAAGAACCAGGGCATCTGGAATTCTTATCTAAGTATCAGAATGCCTGTTGCTACTTGACCCACTGTTTTTCCTCTCCTTGCAAAATAATTCACATTTGTTTCAGTGATATGAAAAGGAAGCAGCCTACAAAGCTTTTAATTATTTCTGAATGTCTTAAAAACATCAAGAAATTCATTTTTAAATGTCAATGTTTATTAAGAGTATATAATCTTGTACAGATAATTTAATAGTAACTATATGTGTGGATGACAGCATTATTCATTTGGCATTTAAATGGATGGGGACACATGCTACCATTTGACAAACCAAATTTCTCAAACAGAATTCATAAAGTCTATGTCAGCCTGTGTAAAACTCAAATGGGCTATTGAGCCCATCCAACTGGTAAATTTACCATCCTGCCCGTAAAATTATTTTTAAAAATTCACATACAGTCAATGGAGACATTAGGATATGAAAATATTCTCTTTATAACACAAACATATTCTCAAGGGTTTACTTATCTATAACATATTTTATAATGTGTTCATTTATAATTCAGTGACATTGTTTTTGAAAATGAATTACGGTACTTTATTTTAATAAGTTCTAATTTTTTAACTGCAAATTTATTGATGATCTTGATTTTTAAGTGTAAGAAATGTGTAAGTATGTTGGAGGTCTACTTCAGTGGTGTGGAAGAGACATAGCTTTTGAGGCATAGCTATAGCACTAAGTGGACATATCTCTGATCAGCTAAGTTAAAGAGAAATAAGTGCAGAGAGTCTGAAACATGAACAGGTTCATCAAGGCAGAGGACTTATATTGAGTCTGCCTTGTTTCTTCAACGTGACAGAAGGCAAAGAAGTTGAAAAAACGATTGCATTTATCTTCTGTGCATTCTCTTTCTCCTCTACTGATCGATTCATTTTGTGTCCAGCTGAACGAGATGTTCCCTTTCTCAGTACCACTTTCCTGGTCTTAACCTTCTGTAGTAGCATTGATTACAGCAGAGGTCTGCCAAAAATTCTGGCCAGTAGTGGTATTGCTCAGTATTAAATGGATACACACCATAAAGGCGCTCAACGACTGCTGTCCTAGTCAGCTTGATGAGACTGAAAAAGAAAGCCAAGCCCAAACTTCCAAGCAGCCATCCCTTTGAGGGGCAAATGATGCTGTAAGTCACGAGATTGTCCTCTTGATTGTGTTATGGTGTTCCTATAACGACTCACCACTCCTCAGAGACTGTCTGCATTATTGAAAAGTTCTTATCTTTATCATCCAATCATTAAAATCATTTTAAAAATACTAATATGGTGAATGGGAAGATTTGGTCTCTTAGGGTTTCATTACCTATGTAAAATGCTTGACATAGCAACATTGGTAATTTTCACTGAAGTACTTGTGTAGAAACAATGTTCTGGGATTTACAAGTGTGATGGTTAATGCTAGGTGTCACCTTAACTGGGGTAAGGGATGCCCAAAAAGCTGGAAAACATTATTTCTGGGTGAGTGTGTGAGGGTGTTTATGAACGAGATTAGCATTTGAATCATAGGACTAAGAAAAGAAGATTCATCCTCACTAGTGTACGAAGGCACTGTTTAATGTGTTGTGGGCCCAAACTGAGCAAAAAGATGGAGGAAGAATGAATTCTCTCTTTTGTGCTGAGACATCCATCTGTTCCTATCCTCAGGCATTGCAGCTCCTGGTTCTCGGGTCTTTGTACTTCAGGGCTTAGAACACCGGCTCCCCTGGTTCCCAGGCCTTTGGACACAGACTGATTACACCACTAGTTTTCCTGGTTCTTCAATGTGCAGATAACAGCTGTTGGAAATTCTCAGCCTCTGTTACTGGATAGTCCATGTGTCATAATAAATTGATTCTGTTTCCCTGGAGAACACTGACTAATACACATATTATTCCCTGCAGTTATTTTTGTAGAATTAAACATTAAATATTGTGGTATTCCCATTTTCAAGGGTTGAAAAACGGAGGGAAAAGAGGAAAGATACAAGATGTTTGAATAGAATTTAAAAAACTCTTTCAGAAATTTCATTCATATATTTAAGTTTCTTAGAGTAGAATATATTTTATTGTGTCATTATGTGGGACATATAATCTTATCCTTAAAGATAAGCATCAGATTCGTACTGATCAACCTTCTTTCTTAAATGGGAAATTCCCTGGCCAATCTTCTCTGTTTTGAGCACACTGAATCAAAGCCTTGATTAGAATAATTGGTTTAGAAGCATGACCACATTTCTCACCCACAGTTCGTGGCAGGCATGGCTTGTCAGAGGGTTGGTGGCTAACATACGAGATTTGCGTTACTGCTCATTTGAATCAGTACCTACTTGCCTCCAGGACTGCTGTTTGCTGTGAAATACTGCAATGTGCATGTTATATTACATACCTAACATCCCTCATTTCTGCTACATCATCCAACCTAACCAATTGTTACTATGAATATCTTCACAAAGAATTACCCGATAGAGACCTATTAAAAAGAAAAACCAATATTAATACACACTTCTTTGCTTCTAAGCCTCATATCCTTTGATATAGCATCTTTTAATCAACCTTGTCACCAATATATGTGAGGCAGGCATGAACAATATGTAATGACCCAGGTTACAGAGGAAATAGTAGCAATGATGCATTCAGTTTATCGATATTTTTTCTCTACTCTGCTTTCTCTGAAAAGATTATGTGTGGTATAATGAATGTAATACATAATTAAAATATTTATGTTTGTAAGTATAGTCGATGCTAAAAAAAAAGCTTCATTAATATGATAGTGCAACCTGCATATTTTCACACAAACAGAGCATTTCTATTCTGGGACTAATAGACTATCTGGTGGTTTGATTGAGTCCGTCTACACACACACACATATTGAATTATACTGAACTGACAAAATATTAACCTCATCTTCTGCAGGAGTCCTTCATTATTTCAAATATTTACTGAATGCCTGGCACTCCTCTAGTGTTGGGTAGACAGCAGTGTGCAAAATAGACATCTCTACTTGCATGGTGCTTACACATGCCTAGCAGGGGGACATGGAATATGGTAAATTAGTGCATACAAATAATATTATGGAGAGTGAAGTGCTAAGAGTGAATGAGTGGAGGCTGTGATAGAGAGTCACAAGGGAATTTTCTTTATATAGAAGGAACTGCAAGGTGTAAAGCGACAGCAAAGATGCAGTCCCTGGCATCAAATTCCTGACAGCCCAAGGGGTGGCTGAGATGTGGACCACTGAGAACCATTACTCTCTGGTGTGTTATTTCGTTAACAGAGTTCTGCCAAATCCTCATTTTGCAAGAGATGTTAATACATATTTTATAAAAACAATAAAAGTTCTTTGGTCAAATATATTTGGAAGGCACTGCATAGCAGTGTAGCTCCTCTTGGAAATTAACAAGGCACAGTAAGTAGTATAATGCATTGTTGGCTCTAGGAAGCCCAATAATAAAAAAAATATAAATGTTCTTAATCCTGTATTTCAAAAATATTTTTGACTTTGGATCCTGATTTCAGTTCAGTAAGTGCTTTACCATCCAATGAATTTGAATGATATCAAAGAGATAAAGGTGTGTAAGTATCATAAGGTTCAGCAGCACAAATGAACCAGTCTGTTTTGTGAATGAAAAAAATAGCTGTAGAAAATTTAGAAATAATTATGCTTTGGTAATGACTATCATTGTTCAGTGATTTCCAGAAATGTCTTCTTAGTGGAAATGTGTTTTGGAATAGTGTGTGATTTAGGTTATTGGAGATAGTAACATATATAATGCTAATGTTAAAAATGGAGATAATGGTCTTGTTCCTGCTTTGGTTGCTTTAGGATTATAAGGGTAATGCATGCTAGTGAAAGGTTACAAATAAGTTCACTCTATGAAACTCTTTTCTTTTAATTCTTGGCATTAGTCAGTTGGTGCACACATACACACTAGGTATTTTGAGATAATTTGTAAAGGTGTCAGCAGAGTATAAGGAAATCAACAAGAGATTGAAATACACTGAGTAGAGTAAGAAGAGTTCTCACTATGCCTCATGCCAGCCTTAAAGGGGTGACTGTATGGAGTGATCTGCCTTAGATGAATGGTATCTTTTCCCTTAGGAAAGCCCCACAACTCATAGACACCTAGCAGACAGAGAACTGGAGAGATAAATGTCAACTTACACTCCTTTTGCCCTGACATTGCCTATCTGTACCTCCAAATGGCTAAAATCAGCTATAAGCAAAAGGGCAGAGGGATCTGCTGATGAATTTCATATAGGCCAGCTTTTGAGGCCAGAATAGGATGCAGAAGGTGATGAATTGATTTTGGAGGGAAAATAAACTATATTCAGCACAGGGCCATTTTATGTTCTCCACGATAGAACTAGAACTGCAGATGGAACTCATTCCATCTATTTCCATCCCTTATTTAACATAAGGAGTGTCCCCAGCCTCTGATGAAACAGCCCCACTGCAATAAGAATTGACATGACTGAGCCGAGATTGCACCATTGCACTCCAGCCTGGGCAACAAGAGTAAAACTCTGTTTCAAAAAAAAAAAAAAGTCTGGTACTTTTGTGTGTTAACTACAAAACCCATAGGATTACATTTTAGACATCCATTACCACAGTAGCAGTGGAGCCCACACCCCACTGGGTTTCTTTAAACTACAGGTAGTAGCTTACTCTGCCTCCTCCATCCTGCAGCGAAGAGCAAACTGTGTTCTGGATAGTCAGAATCATTTGCTCCTTACTCAATTTCTCTTGCTTTTACTCTTTAACTCTTCTTGGAAAACTTCGTTAGTGTTTTGTCCAGATTCTTTGGGACCTCTTGTTAGCATTCCCTCTTGGGCATCCGTTGGCTTCTGTGTCCTTTTTTCTCATGGCTGACAGCTGCAACTCCATTTGGATCATGCCTTGGGTACTGGAACCACTATGCTATGTGAAACACTGACCTAGTGAGCTTGGGCTGCCATAACAAAACACCATAGGCTGAGTGTCTTAAACAACAGAAGTTAAATTTTTCACAGTTTTAGAGGCTGAAAGTCCCAGCTCAAGGTGCTAGCATGATTAGTTTCCGAGGAAGAACCCTTCCTGGCCTGTAGATGGCTGCCTTCTCTCTGTCCTGACATAGCTTGGCGGAGAGAGGGGAGAGAGGGAGAGAGGGGAGAGAGGGAGAGAGGG
>NW_012102232.1:173645-193001 GCF_000951045.1 Mandrillus leucophaeus | reverse complement strand
ATCTTTCCTTATAAGGCCACTAATCCTCTCATCAGGGCCTTACTTTCAGGAACTCATTTCACCCTAATTACCTCATAAAAGCCCCAATCCAAGTATCATCACATTAGAGGTTAGGGCTGCAATATGTGAATTCTGGGAGGACACAATTCAATCCATAGCAAGCCCTAAGGTGGAAGCACCTGGGAGTGCATATATCTCTGGGGCAGCCTTTAGCCAATGACTGAATTCTGTCAGAATTCCTAGTCTTAACTCCCTTGCCTAGGCCAGGAGGGAAAAATGAGGCATGATTTACACTTCATAGTAATAACAGATGTTATGTGAACGAGGCTGAGGATAGGTATGTTTAGAATGGCAGGATGGCATGCCTAGGTGTCTTAATCCAGTGTGTGATGGTAGGGTGGGAAGGAACTGTCTTTGAATATTGGTTACTGGGGTGGCAGGGGCATGATGAAGGAGATGGGTAAAAACAAAAGGAAGGAAGAAGTCAGCCTTCAAATCTCACCTTCCTCACAATAATTCCTAGAGATGGGGTATAGTTAGAGATTCTTCCAAAGACAGACCAAGGTTTATATATCTTGTAATCATTATTATTGAATAAGTCTTGGACAGACCATGGTGCTGTGGTTTGAATGTGTTTCCTCCAGAATTTATGTTGAAACTTAATTTCTATTTTGATAGTACAGTAATTCCCCTTTATCTGCAGAGGATGTGTTCTAAGACCTCCAATGGATGCCTGAAATTGTGGATAGTGCTGAACCCCAAATATGCATACCTATAACAAAGTTTTTATAAATTAAATTTAATTTATAAATCATAAATTATGCACAATAAGACATTAACAGCAGTTATTAATACTAAAATAGAATAAGTATAACAATATATTATAATAAAAGAATAAAAGTTATGTGATTGCAGTCTCTTTCTCTCAAAATGTCTTATTGTACCGTACTCACATATTTTTGGACTATGGTTGACTGCAGGTAACAAACTGTGCAAAGCAAAGACACTGATAAGGGAAGATTACTGAACTAGTTAATAGGTGGGACCTTTTGGGAACTAATTAAGTCTATAAAAAGGGCTGCATAATTAGCTTAGGCTTTTTTTTTTTTTTTTTTTTTTGCTTTTCTACCGTCTGCCATGTGAGGATGCAATAAGAGGGTGCTCACCAAATACCAAACCTACTGGCACCTTCATCTTGGACTTCTAGCCTCCAAAACCATGAGAAATAAGTTTCTATTATTGATCAATTACCAAGTCTCAGGTATTTTGTCATAGCAATGCAAATGGACTAAGAAACATAGTCTTAGTCCACCTAGACCACTGTCCACTGTCATCTCTGGATTCTCAGGCTTATAACTTTTTTTTTTTTGAAGTGAACACATGATTTATTTCAGCTTCACAATTGAGTGAGACAGTTTTTGGGAGGCATATCAACCTGCAGGTATAGATGAGGCTGCAGATTCTTTTCCGGGGCTGGTAAAGTAGAGTCATCTGGGGACCAGTGAGAGAAATGCATCACCCACTTTGTATTTTTTTTTTTTTTTTTTTAATAATTTTACTTTCAGTTCTGGGATACATGTGCAGATGTGCAGGTTTGTTACATAGGTATACACACGCTCAGGCTTATAACTTTAAAGAACTGCTACTTTGGCCGGGCGTGGTGGCTCACGCTTGTAATCCCAGCACTTTGGGAGGCCGAAGTGGATGGCTCCTTTGAGGTCAGGAGTTCGAGACCAGCCTGGCCAACATGGTGAAACCCCACCTCTACCAAAAATAAAAAAAATAGCTGGCATTTTCGGTGCCAGGCATCTGTAGTACCAGCTACTCAGGAGGCTGAGGCAGGAAAATCGCTTGAACCTAGGAGGCGGAGGTTGCAGAGACTGTGCCACTGTACTCCAGTCTGGGTGATGGCGTGAGACTCCATCTCAATAAAAAAATAAAATAAAATAAAATAAAATAAAATAAAATAAAATAAAAGAACACAAACAAACAAAACCAAACTATTGCCTCCCACTATAAGATGCTCTGCACATCCATCATATATCTGGCTGACTTCTTCTGCAGTAAACCTTCACCACCTCTCTATCGGGTGCCTCATATTGCTACCACTGGGTGCCTAATTTAGCAGTGAATCCCTAGCATCTAACAGTGCTAGATTCATTGCAGACATTTTGCAAATACTTGTTGGTTGAATGGTGAATCATTCTGTTAATTAAATAATTCCCCCAGAGATCAAAATTAACTTTTGACCAATCTATTCTTTATGGATTTTCCACTTCTAGCTCAGAAAAAAATTGCCCTATAGAACTGTGAAGAGAAAACAATCTTTATTTTTCTTGGGCAAGTAGAACTCCCACCTGTCAAGTCTGATCTCTAGGCTAAAGATTTGGAATCTATACAGTAAATATATTCTTTTTTTCTTTACTTCAGCTTTAAAATTAGCAGCTTTTAAACTATTGGCAAGAGAAGTTAATGGGAGGAAATTTCAGCTTAGCCAATGATTAACATAACAGCAGGTATATTACTTTAGTACTTTGCCAATCAGTTTCTATAGCATGGAAATAATGATACTTGCTCTTTTGCTTTTCATAGTGATGATGTAGAGATTAAAGGGGAAACATCGTTGGTGGATTTGATCTCTGTGAATCAAAGCTGCCTTCACAGTATAGCTCCCACGTGGACCTATTTTAAGTTTGAAATACTTCAGCCCAGTCCTTAGCTATCTAATGCCCTTTACAGTTTAAAAAGCCACTGGCTTTTGCTGCCAGTATAAAGAGCTGGTCAAAGCTCTTACATTTAAATGGCCACTATCCAGGGACAGGGAATTTCTATATCCTTATATGAAGCACCTTTGGCTCTCTGCCTTCAGTGGAGGACCATAAATGTCATCCACAAGGCCAGAATAGCCAGCCATTTCACTTTTATGCAGTAAAGGACAGTGCTAGGGTTTTTCTTAGTTTCTGATGCAGAGTTACTGCCACAGGACATACCTGCGTTCAGTCAAAAGCTAGTTCCCTGGTAGAGTCATTTCATTTGAAGATTCTGCTCCCACGTTATACAGAAAAGTGCTGCTGCTAAAGTGGAGGCAGAGTGAGAATTCTTGATTGGAAGCCAACCACAGAAACCGGAAATGGCATGAGGGGCCTAGAGATCTGATGTTAGTTATAAAGCAGAACTTAGAAATGCAACAATCTGTCTAGAACTGTGAAGGGTTGGAGATCTTACGCAAATTGCAAGTTAGAAAGCAAGCATGCCACAGTTTCATGGGTGCAGGCAGAAGACACAGAGTCCTGGGTTGGAGACAAAGGACTTTGCCACTCACAGCCCAGCACACCAGGGAGTGGGAGCTTCACGTGTGCATCAGTTCCTCTTGTCCAGCAATCCCACAGGGATCCAGGTGGATTCTCTGAATGCAGTGGGTGATGTGTCATGGCTGAGGCTTCCTGAGCTTAGGGAAACCCCAATCTTATGAAGGGAGGCAAACAAAGCTGCCCCTTTCCCTAGGGAAAGATACTATCTTTATTATTTTGGTCAGGAAACAAATCACCCTCTGCCCCAGGGGAGACCTTCTCTCTATCTTTCAAAGTTGTTTGTTATCCAAACATTCTTGTAAAGATAGTCCAGAACAAAAGCTAACAATGCCTCTGCTCAAAGGATTTATGTTCAGAAATGTGAAAGACCCATGGAGAATTGTCACCCAAACTCATGAGGCATTGCACTGGCTCTTCTACACCCTCAGTTGCCAATATTTTACCCTTTCTTGGGAGTATCAGCTCTCCACTGGTTGTACTTATAGATAGATAAATACGTAGAATATATCTCTATGTATCTATGTATCTATCTATAAATACAGATATATCTATATCTATCTTGTATACCATGCAGGTACACTTTGCCTGAATATGGATATAGATATTTTCTATCTATCTATAGATATATCTGTATCTATCTATATATTCAAGCGAAGTGCCCTGCATGGTATACAAGTTTTTTTACAAATGACTTTAAACAGTGAATCAGAGGTCTCCTGTTCTGAAGACTGTGTAAGTCGCTATTTTCCCCTCAGGATTTCTGTTCTACTCAACCATCAATCACTCAATGGGAAACTGTGCAAAGGTGGCATATCAGATAAATTCATTAACCAATCTAATCCACTTATGTGCACACTAAGAATTGCAGGAGGATATTTTATTATATTTCCAACCAAGAGAAGCTATTTAAATAATAAATTGCATCTGTCACTTTATTCAGATTTTTGTATTTACCTTTTTTGGATCACTGTTGTTAGACTATTGGTCTCAGGTTTTCTTGTACATCAGAGTCCCTTGGTGATTTAAAACAATTATATTCAAGTTCTTTGGCCACTCTCTCAGAGGTTCTTACTCAAGAGAGTTAGTATTTCTGGAGCACTTAATTTGAAAGTCTTCTAAATTAAATGATTGTAAGGGGTAGCTGGGAGTGGGTACTTTCAGATTTTAACTATATTTTCACAGTTATTAACACTTTGTTATTTATGACTTAAGAAGGAAACATTTAACAACCAAAATGTAAGGAGCTGAGGAACATTCTAATCACAATCATGTCGTTTGAACTGGGAAGACAATACAGTTTCAGGAAAAGTAAGGGAATAAATTATTTTACACTTTAAGCATCTCTGATGCTTTGAGAAAAGCTTCTGGTCAAAGAATCATTAGAATGTTGATGGAAAATTGTGAGAGACCTTTGAAGAGAGGGCAAAATAAGCTGTGCCTAGACTTTCCACCCACAGGAAAGGTAAAAACTAAAGAACTCTCTGGGAGAGAAAGGAGACATGATTTGGTACTTGGGCCTCTTGACATTTATTTGAGCAACTAGGTGTCATCTTATTTTCTAGAGTTTTCTGTATGTTTTTCTAGGAAAGAAATAGCCAAGGAAGTCATTAATATGTGAGGTTTTTAAAAAATTTGAAATGGAAGCAAGAGTAAGTGAGAAAAAGAGAATAAGAGTGATAGAGAAAGAGAGAGAGAGAGAGAGAGAGAGAGAGAGAGAGACCAAGAAAGACAAAGTAGGTTTTCTGCATAAATGAGGAAATAGTGTGCACACTTTGAATTTTACAACATTAACCCTGAAAGTAGTATGTTGAATGGGAAGAATTTGGGCACCTTCAAATCATTGTAGTTTTTTTTTTGTCTTCAGACTCAACATTTTACTTTCACAAATTTCTTCTTTGATGTCACATCTCCTAATATTTGAAGAACCAGTGATTCAAAATAAGGACAGAAATGTCAAATCATGCTTTGAGCAGAGCACAGGCAGCACAAAGTCTTGGGATTTATTTCTGACTCCCCAAGTGACTTGCAATGCAGTGGTGCTTGCTACTGTGAAATCTCTCTGAAGATTGCCAGCGCAAAATGTGGGTGGATTCACAGAGTTTTGTAGGGGTAATTCATGTTTGTAAATACTCCAAGACCCTTGACCTAAAGATGCTATTGAGGAACAAAGTACTGTTTTCAAGTGACTGCACATCTTATACCCATGAACTCTACAGGCTAAAGTCGTTTGTGTAGTACACTTAACACTTCTTGTGTTTGGTTTTACTGACTGCTAGACACAAAAGAAATACAGAGGATATAAAGAATTTTTTTTTTTTTTTTTTTTTTTTTTTTTTTTGTATTAAGAACTTCCTGCCCCATAGCAAATTTCACACTGATTTTAAGGGCATTCTTTTTGTTCTATTTAGTGTTTCTTAATTTTCTAAGAATCCAAACAGATACATGCAACTAAAGAGTTTTACGGATCTTTAGATCTAGCGGCAAATTAAGAACAAAGGTTGATACCTTAGGGATATCCTCAGGTAACTTTGGAGACAGGTAAGGCCACCCAGGAGGTTCCCACATCAATCATGTACAGGCAGCGTGTCTTTCTCTTGCACTGAAACCTGCTGAAATGAGAGGCAGGGCTGCCCTGCAGTAGCCCTGGAAGGGTGTTGCATGCTCCTGCATCCCAGTCTCCCTTCAATATGACTGTTTCAAAGGTGTCCTCATCTGCACAATTTTGCAAATTGTGAGAAGTGTGGCTGAGTGGCTTTCACATGGTGGCTGAAGAGGAGGATAACATGTGTTGAAACTGTCACCAATTTAAGCTTGCTTTTGCTTTAGGATGTCTTACACACTGGTGGAGAAGCGGGGTAGGGTGTTGAGCACACCCACTTCAGTAGGTGTTGAATTGCCTGCATAATTACCTTTCTCCACATTTGTCTCAAATTCGCTGAGAGAAACCTTACTCGCCAGCTTTTTAGAATATACTGAGTGTGTTTTATGATTTTTTTTTCCAACCTCTTTCAGGTACTATGGTTAGTTATTTGCTCTACCTCACAAGCATTTGATTAGCCTGTATAAATGTCAGCCTGAGTGAATGGTTTCACTTTATGTAGTGTCTGGAAGTCTAACTAATGATACCATTATAAAGTGAGGAAAGGAAACAACTATAAGAATCACAGTCCTTCCTGGAAATTGTCTTGTTCCTTCTGATTTGTGAAGTCTACCAACTGTTAAGAGTTCCTTGATTGAGCCTAATAGTCTTTGAACACAGGGATGGAGTTGAGTTTCAATGCAATTGAGTCACAAACTATACAGTATTTTGTAGACTCACATCGATTGACAGGCCAGCAAATGAGGACAGGCAAAAAAAATCTCACATCCATAAGGTATCTCTTAGGCTCATCTACCTCAAGTGTTTTATATCAATGTTAGCATATTTGTCCCAGTTCCCTGGAGTAAGTCCTTGTGAGGAATTATAACTCAATTTTTTAGTACCATCTCTGAATCACATCAGTCACTGTTTTCTGTCAATTATGCAAAGCACAGGCTTCTCTTTGCTAGTCTCCTACTTCTTTGGCTTTTATCTTCTCAATTGCTACTAGTTTTCTTCCTACAACTTTGCCAGTTTTTTCTTAGTCTCCTTCCTCACCTCCCCTTCTTCCTCTAATCCTTTAGTTGCTGTTATTCCAAGAAATTTACCTTCTGTCCACTGCCCTCCTCAGGCTACGTTCTTTCCTTTAGAAATCTCATCTTACCCTCATTTTATCATTACCTAAATGCTGATGATTGCCAAATGTATACGTTTTACCTGGACTGTCCCAGAGATTTTTGGATTTGTGCAATCTGCCCCACCTACCCATTTGAGTTTCACAGACACCTCAGATTAACCATGTTCATAACTGAATCCATTGTCTTGCCCTCCTTTGAATCATCCTCTCCAATTCCAAATGACCATTACTGATATACCACCCATTGAGCTGGCTGACAGACAGAATATCAGCAATTATCTCAGATGTTTTCTTTCTTACTTTTTCCATCCAATCAGCCCTACAACCCAATCAGTCTCTTCTATTTTCACTCTCAAATATTTCTAGAGTCTCTTGTTCTTTTTCCATCACTTCCACTGCTGCACAGCTCTAATGCTCCTTTCTCGTTGGAATTCTTCTAACAGTATCCTAACTAGGTTCCTTTTTTCCAGTTTCATCTTGTCCTAATTTATGCCTGACTGATGCTTCTAAAACACAAATCTGACAATACTGCTCTTATAATTAGAATGGTATTCTTATATCTGAAAAATCAATATCAAGCCCTGTAATATGACCCAAGGGACTGCCCTTGTCCCCTGTTTTGTATCATAAAGGCGTCCTGCTTCAGACTGACCCCTCCTTTCTGACATTAGTAACTTTTACTCAACCTTCAAGACTCAGTTCAAAGCATAACCCACTCAAGTGACCTTCCTTTTCCCACTTAGGCTTGGCTAAGTGTCTCTTCTCCTACCTCCAAAGCTACTTATAGACAACATTGTCACTACTAGCTTGCAGAAGAATGAGGTTCAACATTCTTCAAGATCCTAAGCAGCAGAGTCTTTGCATCCTTGTACCCTTAGAGCCCCGTGCAGTGCCTAGATTATACTTGGTATAAATGTTAATCTGACCTAGAACATTCCAAATTCTTATGATTTCAAAGATTACCTCAATAGCTTCATAATTCATCTCCTTGTCTCCAAGGCATTCTTGCCACAATCCATCTTGCAACACAGCTGATAGATGAATAAAGCATTGCTCTTACGGTTTTCCTTCCTACTTAAAAATCCACAAAAGTTTCACAATGCTTTGTGAAGATTTACGATCAAATTTATCTGTCTTTCCTCACGTGAGTGGTTCTACCTTACCTATTCAAATGCATCTGCTGCTGTTCAATTCAGATGCTCTTCTCAGCATCTGAGTTCTTCTCCTTTGTTACCATCCAGTATAGTTCAATAACTATCAACCTTCACCTTTACATAGGTTTTTAGGATTTACAAAGGACTTTCACAATCCATGCTCATTCCTTCCTCCAGTAATTTTTGCTCTTTTTCCTGAGGGAGTATTTCACCTTTTGGGTGTCCTATTTGAAATTCTGTTTTCTCGAAGGTCCAAATCACGATGATGACTTCTATGACAACTTCAACAACAAAATCAGTTCATAGCAGTCTTTTCCACAATTTATATTTTTCTAATAGAAAAACAATGTTTTCTTTTTTAACCATATGATTTCTCCCACTCTAGATATCTTCCCCCTTCCAAGCCTTTTATTTTTATTTTCAAAGCTGAACATTTTATCTTTCCAACTAGCATCAAAGTTTCCCAAAGGTAGTGGCTAAAAAGTCTTTCTGTATTTTCATACATCATGTTTGGAATAGAATAGATTCTCTTCGTGGGTGGCATGTACTAAGATTTTTCTTCCCTTTCTGTGAAGTAAATTTATTTTCTCGGTGCACTTAAATTCATTCCTGAAAGATGTTTGATAACGTCCATAAGCTTATTTTTAGTTCTTGTAATATTTTTGGAGAGTCAAATTTTCAGAAAAATTATTTTTTGACGTCATGACATTGATCTTAAGGCAATCCTTAAAAAATGAGGTTTTGCTGTACAACTTGTGAGACTACTCTTCCGTGCACAAAAAAGGTCTCTAATATAATTGTATCAATATGACAGCAATTATATAAACTAGGTCTGAAATAAAGGAGAGGTTGAGTTGTTTTTGCTTTATAATCCAGTTGAAGTAAGGTAATAGAAACACATTATCTGGAAAAAAAGGATGTTAGTTTACAGTTTTATTTTCCTTTGGTTGCCTACCAGGAATTTCTTTTTATTTTTTTACATGCATTAACAATTTTACGTAGAAATAACAAATGCCTCTACCACGGACACTAGGTTTTTGCCTTAAAAAAGTAAAGGATTTTTTAAAGCGAATAATGTTGGCAAAAACAATGATAGTAATGCAAAGATAAAGTATCATGTTCTGTGTAATGAGATCTACTGTTTAGCTAACAACCACTTTTTCACATGTTATAATTGGGTAGGATTTATAGTTCAGGTTAAAGCTTCACAAGCAAGCAAATTTTGGAGATTTTTAAAATATAAATTCGGTGATAACAATAAATTCCCCAGGGGAGCCCAGCATTATTTACAAAGTCAATTGGGCTGCGACAGTAATCCTTCTTTTTATCTTTTCTATAGCTCCAATTCTATTTTCCTGCTTTTTTCAGAGCTCTAAAACCTATAACTTAAACAGCATATATCAGACACACTAAAGTCTGCTCTTCCCATCAGGGGACTTGTGCAATTGACTTGCTGTCCTGGTGAGAAGATGAGCAAATTGGTATGGGGCAAAAGGTCAATCTGCATTCATGGTGTGCTAATGTCTTTGTAGATGAAAAAATTATAATAACCCTCTTGGATATACCACACTGTATCTTTTTTTTTTTAAATAAAGCATGTGCAAATTCTTTGAAGATATTTAAAATGAAATTGAACCGGTAATTTTATCATGGTACTACTTACTGATGGCCTTCTCTCTCTCTTGGTCTCTGCTATAGTGACCTGAATGACCAATTTGGGAGGCACTTTCATGGGAAACAACGTTGTCCTGGAACTCTCAATTCAGACAAGACCATTGTCAGGCAGGCATCCAGTAACCTTTATCCTTTTCATTTATTAATCCCATATCCAATGGGTGGTAATTTAATAAGAGTTGCCCACTATTATTTAATTTTTAATGAGCCCAACATATCTGAGTCTCAAAACATTAAATCTCAGTATTTGTTTCAATGTTCTGTGTCTTACTGTATTGAGAAGATATTTCTGGTAAAATCAGTTAATTAAAAGTCAGTCACGAGGGGTCTGTCGTTCTGAATCTTGAGCCAACATGTGCCATATAAACACGATTAATAAAGAAAACCACCCTGGAGTAAAAGAGGTCAATTGCTGCATCATGACATTAAAAATTGGAATGTGACATGTCAACAACTTTAATTGAGTTAAGTGTTCCATGAAAAGAATAAAATAAGTCAAAATGAGAAACAGGCTTCTTCATTATTTCCAAAATTGTTGATGCAGGAATTTTTTTTTTTTAATGTGGGAGAATTTCGCGTCTCTGAAATAACATCAAAGTGTCAGTTGATCTCTCTGAAAAAGAATATTAAACACCTCCATCAATAGAAAGGCTAAAACTCGATGAGATATTTATAGGATCTTCAGTAATTCCTGCTCTTTTTAATTTTAAAAAGGTTAATAATAATAAATTCAACAAGAGAATTTTAGAAGGTATAATTATTTATAAATCCTAAAGAGAATTTTTTTTCAAAAAGTGTGGGCTACTTTGCCTTTTATTAATCTGTTTCCCAACCATCTTTCTCCACTTATTAAAAATGTAACTTTTTATTGAAAAGAAACTACACATTTGCATAGCATAAGATGTGTAGAACTTGAGCGTTCCAGTTTGATGGGTTTTGACAGTTGCGTATGCTTGTAGAAAGAGGATGCTTCACCATCCCAGAAAGTTTCCTCAGGATCCTTTCTAAGTAATCCCCTTTCTTTTTTTTTTTTTTTTTTTTTTTTTTTTTTTTGAGACGGAGTCTCGCTCTGTCGCCCGGGCTGGAGTACAGTGGCCAGATCTCAGCTCACTACAAGCTCCGCCTCCCGGGTTTACGCCATTCTCCTGCCTCAGCCTCCCGAGTAGCTGGGACTATAGGCGCCCGCCACCTCGCCCGGTTAGTTTTTTGTATTTTTTAGTAGAGACGGGGTTTCACCGTGTTAGCCAGGATGGTCTCTATCTCCTGACCTCGTGATCCGCCCGCCTCGGCCTCCCAAAGTGCTGGGATTACAGGCTTGAGCCACCGCGCCCGGCCAGTAATCCCCTTTCTACCAGTAGATACAACTACTTTCTTATTTCTACCACCAAAGATGAGTTTTATCTGATTTAGAATTTCAATCAAATGGAATTGTACAATATGTACTTAAAACAGTGTTCTTGAGATTCACCAGTGTGTCTGTGGAAATAGTCTGTATCAGTAGTTTGTTCGTTTTTATCGCTGATTAGTATTCCAGTGTGTGGATATAGCACAATTTGTTTTTCTGTTTTCATATTGATAGACATTTGGATTGTTTCCAATTTTTGTCTCACACCTTCAGAAGCTGCTCTGTTAAATTTCACTTCATAGACATGCATGACCTTTTACCCTGCTGCTCTCCCACATGAGCAGCCAACGCTGTTTCTTGATTCGTCTGAAGAGGTTGGGTAATTTTAAATGAGTAATGGAAACAAAACATGTTTGGCATTGATGAAGAATTTAACTTTGGCTGTTAATGCTTTAGAACCATTGTACTTTCTTTAAAAGAAACATAATTTATTAGAGTTCCTGTTGAACATACTTGACAAATTATAAACATAGTGTATAAGCTGTTGTAGTTTATGTAAATGATATATATTTGTATAATACTTAAAAAATACTTGTTCTATGCAATAAAATGTCTTTATTTTACTTAAAAGAATTAAAAGTTTCCTATCTAGTATTATGCTTTAGTCTTTCTTTGTTTTAGAAATTTAGGTAATTAAAGTATGCAAAGATATGGATTTGTGTGCATATATTTTTAGCTATCAAGAAAATGCATGTTCTAAAATGCCATAATTATGTATAGAGCAATACCTCTGTCCAAAAGACTATAATTATTTAGAATAAAGTGGGCATACTGTTAGCATAATTTACCTCATTGTTCAAAATAGCCATAGAAATGGTCCTACTTCAGGTGATTGACAACTGTTAAAAGTCTCAAGGGATGGGCCCAAATAGCAAATTAAAGGCATGCTTTCACATGTTCTTTAGCCTGTCATTTTGCTGCATCTGTTTTACATTATGATTTTGATATGAAATTAAGTTTTCCAAAATGGATGATGTTTTTTCTTTTCCTCTCTGAATTGTTAGCTCCTTGTGAACAGGGTTTATAGTTTGTTCACTGCTTTGCCTTTGAACCCCAATGTCCAGCCCAATGCCAGAACATAGGAAATAAACATTGAAAGGATGATTGAATACTTATGTATACCATGACCAGAAGTGATTGATATGTGTCCCGTTTAGTACTGCATCAAATATCATGTCAGTCAAAATGATCAAAGGAACAAGAATTATTTTCTTGATTTTTGATAATTTATTTTAAATAATTCTCCTTCAATTCTTACTACTGAGAAAAGCAGATTGTTGCTATTTACTATTTGGCTAATGCTTTCCATTTTCCTAGTGTGAAGCATATTTCTATATATATATATTTTTTTTTGATAAAAGTAATTTCCAGATCCTAGAGCCTGTGGAACAATCTACACCAATGATGCTGACAGTGGTTTCCATCTGGAAGAGTTGGCCATACCTCTTGTCTACACTTCCTTGGCTCTCATTCATTCTCCAACCCTTTTTAATCTGCTTTGGACCATAACAATTCCACAAAATGTTGTCAAATCCAACAGATATTTCTCTCCATCCTACTCAAACTAGTAATGTTGACACAGTTGGTCACTTCCTCCCTCCTTAAACATGCTCCTTTCCTGGCACTCTTCTGGTTAACCTCCTGCCTGTGGTACATTGTTCGGTCTTCTTTTTGCTTCCTCCTACTCGATGTGCATCAAAATCTTCCTATGACACACCTGGGCCTTTTCCTCTTTCTCTGTTCTTTCCTTAGATGACTGTGGTGATCTGCATGGGTTTCCATTCCTCATGTAAAGTCACTTATCATGTGGCATCTCCAGCACAGACCTCTTCCCTGGGCTCTGTGCTTGCCTGTGCAATTGGCTACCTAACATGTCTTTTTACATATCTCACAGGCATCTCAAACTAAACAAGAATTGCAAAAGAGAAGTCTTGATTTGTCAGCCAATGTGTATTTTACTAGTCTATGCAGTAAGTGGAAACTCCATCTATCTACTTTTTCAAACCAGAATCTTAGGAGTCATAATGGGCTGTGCTTTCCTCCCACTCTTTCAACTCGTCAGCAAATAATGTTAGTTCTGCTTTCAAAATATACCTTGCAACTGTCTGCTTCTTCCCACTTTTCTTCTGTTCCTGCCTTGTTGGAGCTGCCCTCCTCTATCCTCTGGACTATGGCAGTTGCCCCAAACGGGTTCCCATTCCTTCTTTTTCTCCTTTAAATCCAGTCTCCACATAGCAGCACGAAGAGTGAAATTCATAAAGTACAAACCGTAATATATTAACACATCATTTAAAGTCCTTTAATGATTTCTCAATGCACAGAGAAAAAGTCTAAACTTGTTACACAGTCTATAAAGCCAGACAAAATCTGGTTTCAATTTGTTTCTCTAATTTAAGGTTTTGATGCTATTCCATGTGTGCAGATCTTCAGAATTTTTGAAAACACACCAACTGGTTTCCTATATCGTGGTCTCCTTGCCATAGAAGGAGAATAGTGCAGTGCTCAAATGCCTGTACTCCGCAGACAGGCTTTGTATTCTGACCATATCACTTGCCAGATCGGAGGCTTTGGGCAAACTACCTAAACTCTCTGTGCCTATATTCATTTTCTCATACACATGAAAAATAAGTTTCAACATTACAGGGTTGCTCTGAGAATGGAATGTAAAACGTTTAGAAGACTGACCAGCAAATCCTAACTGTTCAGTAAGAATTAGCTATTAATATTAGTTACTATAGTGTAGTCTAGCACTCACTGTCCTTGACATCCTGTCTTTGAATAGACATCTTCTTCCTATCCTTCAGATCTCATCTTAAGCATCTCTTGCCCCAAAGGGGCCTTTCATCATACATGTAATTCAGTGCCTGACACATAGTAGTGGCTTAAGTATTTTATGAGCAAATCAGTAAATGAAATTCTAGCAGCTGAGAATATGCAGCAACTTCCCAGCCATACTGGTAGTCATATATATTTGCTGTCTTTTCTTGGTGACAGATCCAACACTGGAGTAGACATGAGAAAGAAGAGGGAAGTTCTTTATGCATCCTAAATTGAGAAAACCTATGATTTGAAAGCCCTCTTGATTTCTGTCTGGTTACAATAAATCGATACATCTCAGTACCCATATCAGTAGAAAGAGGAAGTTTGTCTGTATACTTCAACATAAACTTATATAACTTTTATCTAGTTTTATAATTCTCATGTATATGAGTATATATTTCATTAGGTAATTAGTTCTCAGCTACTACTAGAGATAATTGTTCTCTCTTAAATTGAAAAAATATAATTAAACAATATGTTTTTAATACTTCCTCAATTATCCCATGAGGAGAGTTACACAATGAGCAACTGAAAGAAATTAAGTAAAGGAAATCCATTTCCTTAAAATTTCTGTTTTTTTGTTGTTGTTTCTTTATTATTTGTTTGTTTTTTACAGGTACTCTAGTTTTACATCTAAGTCCTTAGGAGAAGTAAAAGGATTTTCTAATTCAAGCCACTTTGTAGTGACTGGTAATTTGACTGTCATTTTGTATGACTCAAAAAGGATAGCCAACCCCATATAAGACCATACCATATATTTATTCTATCAATACAGACATTTTAAATTGAGTTAAATATGTTCTCTTTAAAAAAATAAATTTATTCATGTAAGTATAACATACATCAAGGAAAGTTTACAAATGTCAAATGTGCATCTTTGTGAAGTTTCACAATGTGTATATCATCCAGATTAATAAGTAGAGTATCACTGAGATCTCACCTCTCTTACCCACCTCTAAAGTCAGTTACTCCCCCTTCCCACAGGTAAGCACCATCCTGAATTCTCATACTGCAGACAAGTTTTCCAGGCTTTTGAATTTTATATAAATGGAATTATTCACTATGTACTTTTTGGATCTGGTTTCTTTTGCCCAACATTTTCTTCACGAGATTAACCTACATTGTTTCTAGAAATAGCTATTCCTTTTAAATTATGTGTATGTTTGCATTTTATATATTTTAGAGATTTAGCTTATTTTACAAATACCATAGCTATACCATAATGTATTTATTTTGCTATTGATGAAAAATTTCATTTAGTGTTTGGCCACTGTGAATAATGCCTTACAAATATCTACATTTGGGGAGGTTCCAAGATGGCCAAATAGGAACAGCTCCAGTCTGCAGCTCCCAGCATGAGCGATGCAGAAGATGGGTGATTTCTGCATTTCCAACTGAGGTACCAGGTTCATCTCACTGGGGCTTGTTGAACAGTGGGTGCAGGACAGTGAGTGCAGCCCACGGACTGCGAGTGGAAGCAGGGCAAGGCATCACCTCACCCAGGAAGCTCAAGGGGTCGGGAAATTCCCTTTCCTAGCCAAGGGAAGCTGGGACAGATGGCACCTGGAAAATCAGGTCACTCCCACTCTAATAATGTGCTTTTCCAACGGTCTTAGCAAAGGGCACACCAGGAGATTATATCCCCTGCCTGACTTGGAGAGTCCCACGCCCACGGAGCCTTGCTCACTGCTAGCACAGCAGTCTGAGATCCAACTGCAAGGCAGCAGCAAGGCTAGGGAAGGGGCACCCACCATTGCTGAGGCTTGAGTAGGTAAACAAAGCCGCCTGGAAGCTAGAATTGGGTGGAGCCCACCACAGCTGAAGGAGGCCTGCCTGCCTCTGTAGACTCCACCTCTGGGGGCAGGGCATAGCTGAACAAAAGGCAGCAGAAACTTCTGCATACTTAAACGTTCCTGTCTGACAGCTCTGAAGAGAGTAGTGGTTCTCCCAGCACGGAGTTTGAGATCTGAGAATGGACAGACTGCCTCCTCAAGTGGGTCCCTGACCCCTGAGTAGCCAAAGTGGGAGGCACCTCCCAGTAGAGGCCAACTGACAACTCATACAGCCTGGTGCCCCTCTGAGACGAAGCTCCCAGAGGAATGATCAGGCAGCAATATTTACCATTCTGCAATATGGCAGATATGGTGATACCCAGGCAAACAGGGTCTGGAGCGGACCTCCAGCAAATGCAACAGACCTGCAGCTAAGGGTCCTGACTGTTAGAAGGAAAACTAACAAACAGAAAGGACATCCACACCAAAACCCCATCTGTATGTCACCATCATCAAAGACCAAAGGTAGATAAAACCACAAAGATGGGGAGAAATCAGAGCAGAAAAGCTGAAAATTCTAAAAATCAGAGCACCTCTGATACTGATAGTTAACAAGGATATCCAGGAATTGAACTCAGCTCTGCACCAAGTGGACCTAACAGACATCTACAAAACTTTCCACCTCAATCAACAGGATATACATTCTTCTCAGCAGCACATCACACTTATTCCAAAATTGACCACACAGTTGGATGTACAGCATTCCTCAGCAAATGTAAAAGAACAGAAATTATAACAAACTGTCTCTCAGACCACAGTGCAATCAAACTAGAACTCAGGATTAAGAAACTTACTCAAAACTTCTCAACTACATGGAAACTGAACAACCTGCTCCTAAATGACTACTGAGTACATAATGAAATGAAGGCAGAATGTTCTTCATTCAAAGAACATTCAAAGATGTTCTTTGAAACCAATGAGAACAAAGACACAACATGCCAGAATCTCTGGGACACATTTAAAGCAGTGTGTAGAGGGAAATTTATAGCACTAAGTGCACACAACAGAAAGCAGGAAAGATCTAAAATTGACATCCTAATATCACAATTAAAGGAACTAGGGAAGCAAGAGCAAACACATTCAAAAGCTACCAGAAGACAAGAAATAACTAAGATCAGAGCAGAACTGAAGGAGATAGAGACACAAAAAACCCTTCAAAAAGTCAATGAATCCAGGAGCTGGTATTTTGAAAGGATCAACAAAATTGATAGACTGCTAGCAAGACTAATAAAGAAGAAAAGAGAGAAGAATCAAATAGACCCTATAAAAAATGATAAAAGGGATATTACCACCGATCCCAAAGAGATACAAACTACCATCAGAGAATACAATAAATACCTCTATGCAAATAAGCTAGAAAATCTGGAAGAAATCGATAAATTCCTGGACACATACACCTTCCCAAGACTAAACCAGGAAGAAGTTGAATCCCTGAATAGACCAATAACGGGCTCTGAAATTGAGGCAATAATTAATAGTCTACCAACCAAAAAAAGTCCAGGACCAGACGGATTCACAGCCAAATTCTACCATAGGTACAAAGAGTAGCTGGTACCATTCCTTCTGAAACTATTCCAATCAATAGAAGAAGAGGGAATCCTCCCTAACTCATTTTATGAGACCAGCATTATCCTGAGACCAAAGCCTGGCAGAGACACAACAAAAAAAGAGAATTTTAGACCAAAATCCTTGATGAGCATTGATGCAAAAATCCTCAATAAAATACTGACAAACCGAATCCAGCAGCACATCAAAAAACTTATTCACCATGATCAAGTGGGCTTCATCCCTGGGATGCAAGGCTGGTGCAAATCAATAAACATAATTCATCATATAAACAGAACCAAAGACAAAAACCACATGATTATCTCAATAGATGCAGAAAAGTCCTTCGACAGAATTCAACTGCCCTTCATGCTAAAAACTCTCGATAAATTTGGTATTGATGGGATGTATGTCAAAATAATAAGAGCTATTTATGACAAACCCATAGCCAATATCATACTGAATGGGCAAAAACTGGAAGCATTCCCTTTGAAAACTGGCACTAGACAGGGATGCGCTCTCTCACCACTCCTATTCAACATGGTGTTGGAAATTCTGGCTAGGGCAATCAGGCAAGAGAAAGAAGTAAAGGATATTCAGTTAGGAAAAGAAGAAGTCAAATTGTCCCTGTTTGCAGATGACATGATTGTATATTTAGAAAACCCCATTATCTCAGCCCAAAATCTCCTTAAGCTTATAACCAACTTCAGCAAAGTCTCAGGATACAAAATTGATGTGCAAAAATCACAAGCATTCCTCTACACCAATAACAGACAAACAGAGAGCCAAATCATGAGTGAACTCCCATTCACAATAGCTTCCAAGAGAATAAAATACCTAGGAATCCAACTTACAAGAGATGTGAGGGACCTCTTCAAGGAGAATTACAAACTACTGCTCAACGAAATAAAAGAGGACACAAACAAATGGAAGAACATTCCATGCTCATGGATAGGAAGAATCAATATCATGAAAATGGCCATACTGCCCAAGGTAATTTATCTATTCAATGCCATCCCCATCAAGCTACCAATGACTTTCTTCACAGAATTGGAAAAAACTACTTTCAAGTTCATATGGAACCAAAAATGAGCCCGCATTGCCAAGACAATCCTAAGCCAAAAGAACAAAGCTGGAGGCATCACACTACCTGACTTCAAACTAATTACAAGGCTACAGTAACCAAAACAGCATGGTTCTGGTACCAAAACAGAGATATAGATCAATGGAACAGAACAGAGCCCTCAGAAATAATACAACACATCTACTACCGTCTGATCTTTGACAAACCTGACAAAAACAAGAAATGGGGCAAAGATTCCCTATCTAATAAATGGTGCTTATAAAACTGGCTAGCCATAATTAGAAAGCTGAAACTGGATCCCTTCCTTACACCTTATACAAAAATTAATTCAAGATCGATTAAAGACTTAAATGTCAGACCTAAAACCATAAAAGCCCTAGAAGAAAACCTAGGCAATAACATTCAGGACATAGGCATGGACAAGGACTTCCTAACTAAAACAACAAAAGCAATGGCAACAAAAGCCAAAATTGACAAACAAGACCCAATTAAACTAAAGAGCTTCTTCACAGCAAAAGAAACTACCATCAGAGTGAACAGGCAACCTACAGAATGGGAGAACATTTTTGCAATTCACCCATCTGACAAAGGGCTAATATCCAGAACCTACAAAGAACTTAAACACATTTACAAGAAAGAATCAAACAACCCCATCAAAAAGTGGGCGATGGATATGAACAGACATTTTTCAAAAGAAGACATTTATGCAGCCAACAGACACATGTAAAAATGCTCATCATCACTGGCCATCAGAGAAATGCAAATCAAAACCACAATGAGATACCATCTCACACCAGTTAGAATGGCGATCATTA
>NW_012102232.1:118664-169305 GCF_000951045.1 Mandrillus leucophaeus | reverse complement strand
CCATGCCCGGCTAATTTTTTTTTTTTTTTTTGTATTTTTAGTAGAGACAGGGTTTCACATGTTGGCCAGGCTGGTCTTGAAATCCTGACCTTAAGTGATCCACCCGCCTCGGCCTTCCAAAGTACTGGGACTACAGGCGTGAGCCACTATGCCTGGCCTCCATTTACATTTTTAAGCCACCTGGAATTGATTTTTGAATATAGTGTGAGGTTTACTTTTTATGACTTATTATATCTATATCTATGTTTAAATCTGTCTATCACGTATCTATCTATCTATCTATCTATATCCAGTTTACTTTACACCATTTTTTGAAAATAAGCATTCTTATTCCACTGATCTGTGGTGTCTCTTTTTCATTAACCAAGTGTTTATATAGTCCAAATAATGCTAGGAATAATAGTGCTATTTTAAAAAGACAATATAATTCATAGACATTTTCAGCCACATTTAGTAGTTCCAGTAATTGTGATATTTTAACAATAAATGTTAAACACTGATAACATAGTTTTAAACTTCTCTAATATCAAAGTGACAATCTGATGAAAGATTTGAACTCCATTCACAGCAAAATGCGTATTACACAAAAATTTTGAATATAATTTTAAAGTTGTTTTGAGCATCTTATAGTGCGTGCTTTCTGATTTATGAACCCCTGTGTTAAAATCTTCTGAATAAATGATAGCATTTGACTTCATAACATAAAAATTATAAAAAATATTTAAGAAATAATAATACTGGATGAAATAAATGATTTTTTGAGCTTACATTTGCATTTGTTAAGAAAATATTTAACTTTGTGGTATAAGTGTGTCATACCTGAATTAAATGTGCTTTTTTAACAAGTAGATATTGACTATGTTCTATGCAACTAGAACACAGGAAAGAATGCTTAGCTCATTGTCTAGTGGGAGAAATCACACTTTAATCAAACAGTAATTCATCCTTTTTAATGGAATTATACTAAGTAACAGAAGTCATTTTAACAACATGCATGAATAAACTAACCCAAACAAATTTGTGGATATTAGGGATGGATGGTGGACAAGAGTCAAAGAAGGTTTGCTTAAGGAAAGGACAGTTTAGTTGAAGTCTGAATCGTGAATATGAGTTATTAGTCAAAGGGACAGGTAGAGAACATTTCAAGTAGAGTCAGCATCAAGTACAATTTCACAGGGTAGGCAAGAATGTGGTTAGTTTGAGAAGAAAAAAAGCTAGCTTGAGCCAGTGAAGCATAAAATGCAAAGGAGAGATGGCACATGGCAATGCTGGAGAGGGTAGGATTGTGCCCTTTTCTAAGAGCACTGGGAGGCCAGAGTACTGGAGGGGCAGCACTGCCATGAGATGATGGTGAATGGCTTTGGTGGTATCAGGAGAGACAATGGAATGTGAAACTTATTGACAAGGAGAGAATTTATAAGATTTGGTAATAGATTTGCTATATGGGAAGAAGAGAAGGGAGTTCTCAAGAGTTGTTTCTGAATTTTTAGTTTATATAACTGAATAAATAAAATTTGTTGAGATGGAAAAAAGCTGTAACATAGTAAGTGGATAAGATCTTTTTTTTTCTTTCTTGTGGATGAATAGAAATAGAGTGAAAACAAAAATCATGGAATTATTATAGTTGGGGATTTATTGAGTTGGAACTGATTTTTTTTTTTTTTTGAGACGGAGTCTCGCTCTGTCACCCAGGCTGGAGTGCAGTGGCCAGATCTCAGCTCACTGTAAGCTCCGCCTCCCGGGTTCACGCCATTCTCCTGCCTCAGCCTCCCGAGTAGCTGGGACTACAGGCGCCCACCACCTCGCCCGGCTAGTTTTTTGTATTTTTTAGTAGAGACGGGGTTTCACCGTGTTAGCCAGGATGGTCTCGATCTCCTGACCTCGTGATCTGCCCGTCTCGGCCTCCCAAAGTGCTGGGATTACAGGCTTGAGCCACCGCGCCCGGCCGGAACTGATTTTAAAGCATCTAAATGATGAAGTCGAGTTGACAATATGTAGATTACTCTAGTAGGGACGTGGTCTGGCTAGAAGGTATACATTTGCACATTTGGAAGTTAGTGAAATTTAGATGGCATTTGAGGCCAAGTATGGAAGAGACTGCCAATGGAGGCCCTGCAGGACATGCATTAAAAGAGTGATCTTTATCTTTCCTGGTCTAAGCTGGCTCTGTTTGAAATCAGCTGATTAAATATACTTTTGCTTGAGAGCAAATATATAATGACTCTCTTGGTCATTGATAATTTATCAAGATTGTTTACTAGGCTAAGAGGCCTAAGTAGACTTCAGAAATTATGACTTTGGGAATGTATTTTATCCAAATCATTATCAAACAGAAATGTGCTCTTCCTAACCGAAAACCAGAATTTGATATTCTCAAGGGCTTATGATAATTATGGATCTTTTTGTGTAGGAAGATGTGTGTGTTTGTGTGTGTGCAGGTAAGAGAGAAAGGGGGGGAAAGAGAGAGAATTAAGCTGGGTGTTAAACATGTGAATATTAGCTACACCACATTGTCTTTAACATTTCTCCACCAAAATCTCACAATGTTATAAATAAGGTTTAATGTAATAATACAGAAGCATTCACAAGATTAGAATTTCAGAACTGGGTAAATAAGTCCTTAGAACATGGACCATAGAATAAAATATGCTATTCTTTGGGTTATTGTGGAAGAAGAGGTTCAGAACAAAGTCTGTTGGGTATATGTGAGAGGAAGTTACCACAATTATCTCGAAGCTGCCAGAAAAACAGACTACCTCACAGTTTTACGTGAGGTCAATTCTGAGCCTCACAGTGCCTGGCACAAAGTATTTTATTCACTGGGTAAGCATTATTGCAGTTTCTCAGCTTTGACACTATTGTCTTTTCGGGATGGATAGTTCTTTGTTTTGTGCTATCTTGTGCATGGTTGCATGTTTAATAGTATCATTAATATCCCACTAGATGCCAGTCATACCACTACCCTAATATGACAACCAAAAGTGTCTCCAGATATTTGTGGGGGAGGGTAGGGGCAAAATGCCACTGGTTGAGAACCACTGATACATTGAATTAACAAGCATTTCCTTTCTGATGGATATTGGCTATTCTGAGTCCTTTTTGTCCTTCCCAGCTATATCCAGGAGGATGGAAGGGTCTTAACTCTTGAACAGCAAGAGGGAGAAGGTCACTGTTGGTCACCCTGTGGTCAGAGTCAGAGGTCGCAGATCAAGTCAGGTGCTGACAGCCACATTCAATGAGGAGCAGTGAGCTAGGATTCGAGGCTATGGATTGCCTATTAGTCAGCTAGGGTTCATCCAGGACACACATGCGTGCCTATTTAATGCCTTCTAGGCTTTATGAAAGAAGGTTTTCACAAGACGACAGTGGAACCCTTGTGAGATATCTTACAGATAGGCCAGAGATCAACTCTAGAGGTTAAAAGTTACCATTTAATTGACTCCTTTCTCTTTAGGTCAAATTACTTACAAAGAACAGTCTGAAAAACAAGGGAGTGAATCTGCCATCTCATAAGCTTGACATTTCCTTTGAAAAGATAAAATTTAATGACCAAATAAGAAGTGGTTATGATCCTTGAGTTTGAATTTGCTTATGGATGTGACTAGTAATGTGAACTGATGTATTTCTAGTCTGGCTGGTCCTGTATACCCAATACATCAGCAGGCATCTGCTCCACAACAGTAAGGGTTATACAGTATTCAGTTGAAGCTGTAAGTCTTCATAGTACCTCTGCTTTACACATGCATTCACACTGTAAGGCTTATATTGAAGCAGATAATGTATACGCCTGTAGGTAAAGGGTGGTTTCTTATAATAGCTCTCTCTGGAGGAAGAAAACAATGTGTTCCGCACCAGTATTTCTTCAGGTGTCTTTAAGCGTAGCTAATATCAAGCATGTTTGTATAGTCCTAGAAAATACAGCTAAACTGCCTCCTGGTATGACATGCCATAGGACAGCAGCCAAGTAGAAATGTGTATTGTTATGACAATAAGGGATTTATATCATTTTAAAATCATGCTGGCTGCCAACAGGAGTAGAAACCTAGTGACCTAAATGAACTCAACCAGAAATCCGTTAAATGATTTAATTTTTGGTACATCCAGCTATTGATTATATAGTGCCGGAGCGAAAGCAGTAGCAATATCAAAGGCAGCCATGAAAGCCAGAGAAGAATTAGTAAGAGGAACTAACTACTGTGAGAAGTGAATAGATGTCTGATATGAAGGGGCTAGCACAACTAGAACAATAATTTTGTGACAAGGCTGATTTATTCCCTGTGCAATGAAGAAAAGAATTTCCACAGATTGTTCATGTCAAAACATCAGACTATAACAGGTGTCTCAACATCTGAGTGCACTGTGATGCTCAACATTTTTTGCCTTTTGAAAAAACTAGAAACAAGTGAACAATGTACAGGTTCACATACAGGAGATCATGAAATCTTTTGTGTTAGAGTGGCTGGGCAGGGTACAAATGCTGCATAAAATAGAAATGGTAATGTGTAGCTATTGCAGGGCTCACATTCACAGTAAGAATACTAAATGTAGTAGAACTTACTCCAGGTGAACTCAGCTGTGTCATATTATTTGTACAGTAGCAGAGAAACATGTGTCTTTTTTTCAATACTCTACTACAAACAATCTGTAATTCTAGTTTAAAAAAACTCCATAAGTAAACAAAGACCAAGACCTTTGTATTAGTCCATTCTCTTACTGCTATTAAGAAATTTGTAAACACAAAGACGAGGCAATTTGTAAACACAAAGAGGTTTAATGGATTCACAGTTCTCCATTGCTAGGGAGTCCTCAGGAAACTTGCAGTGATGGCAGAAGATAAAGGAGAAGCAAAGGCATGCCTTAGCATGTCCCTCAGGTGGGACAGCATGAGGGCAGGGGAAATGCCCCTTATAAAACCATCAGATCTTTTGAGACTCACTATCACAAGAGCAGCATGGGAAAAACAACCCCCATGATTCGGAGATCTCTATCTCATCTCTCTGCTTGACATGTGGGAATTATTGGGATTACAATTCAGGGTGAGATTTGGGTGGGGACACAGAGCCAAACCATATCACCCTTTATTTCAGAAAATTTAAAAAAAAAAAAAATAGGCTTATGAAAGAGTCCCTCCACAATTCAAGGTATTGAGAGTAGAGGATTGTGGGATAAAAATTCTATAAAAATCCTTTAACAGATTCATGGAAGGAGTCTTAAAAGATTCACAGGGCTTTTACTTTTTACTTTCTTTGATTTTCACTGAGAACATAACACAGATAATCCAACTCTTTGGGTGTTGGGGGGACCATATTTTTGTTAGGATTGCAGTGAAAGAATGCTAGAAATAAAAGGCTCATGTGAGCCACTAAAGTATGAAAAAGGGTTCATTTTTTTTTTTTTGCTAGCATTATCCTTATCAATTTTTGATCTAATTATAGAAGAGTAGATTTTAATAACAGCTATTTCCTTCTTTTAAAATAAAGTCAAATAAACGGTTCTGAGGTTCACCTTAAACTTTTTGCCCTCCCCAACACATGCCTAGGTTCTGGAGGTGGAAATGACCTTGGTCTCTGGTGATACATTCTATTCCAAGCCTTTCTATTGGCCTTAGCTATATTCCAATGTATAAATGACAGCAACAGTAATAGTAATAGAAACAGTCTCAGGTATAGTCACTGGGGGACTTTTTTCCTTTGTGAAGACTACAGATTTTTCACTTCATTAATTATTTCTCCAAAGAAAGAACATTTATAGCAACAATAAAATAAAATATTTTTAGTTTGGGAGGTAGGGAGCAAAACTGGCTATACGCAAGGCTTAAGGATTATGGTGGTTAAGGTTGAGGAGACAGACTTTCTGGATTCAAATCATGGCTTTGCCACTTTCATGAGATTGGGAAATGGGCTCCCAGTGAGCCCCACTCTGATCACTTGCCATGCTATGTTGAAAGGTTCTGAGGCTGCATTCAAACACAGAAGGAGGATTACTGTTGTCAATTAGCAATGTCTGGCATGGCCATGAAAGGGGGATTGGCATCATTGAAGCCATCCATTTGTCATCCCTGGGCCGCAAGCAGTAACAGAATATTGAGTCAGTTTGAATGTGACATTTATCATCCATGAATTAATCTTACAAATCCTCCTGGCTGCTTAGGTGGGTCTTCTTTCCTCACTAATCTTTATGTACTCCTCCTGAAGATGTGCGTTCTCTTGAAATAATAAATATTCTATGGTCAAGTAGTTGCACTATTCTGTCAAAAGCAGCAAAAACTGGTTTCTGAGAAGAAACGCCCCCACACCATTATATTTATTTTAATCTGTTTATGAGAAAGTTGAAATTTTTTCTTAGAATCTTTACTATATTACTATCATAAATATCACATAGTAAAGTAATGGCAGTAAATTATGAAGGAATAACAACAAGGAACATTTTAATAGTTTAGACCCTGGATTTGAATGAACAAATATTTCCACATACTACTAGGCAACGTAATCCTTTGTATATAGAATGGTATAAAACTAAGTTTTGTAGGTAGTTTCTCTCAAATTTGTTTTATTTTAATGTTACTGTTTATGGATCATTTCCAAAGAAAAAAATTAAATTAAGGAAAGATTAATGTTGGGAGGAGTTTTTAAATATTTTATTTCTGCATTGACTGATGTACTGTTAACCTTGAATGGTATTGATCCACATTTAATAGAGAAGTGGGTAGATTCTTTCTAAGAATATCTTGAGTTGAGGATTAGCAATTTTGAAAAGCAAATTTATAGATAATCTCTTTCACATTTGCTGCAAATGTATTGTTCTAGGTGTTAACTGATGTATTAAAGAATTAGTAAAAACAAATATGATCCTCTTTTTCCACAATCAAGATGACATTTCAATTTATAGGCCTATTGAGCATTTAAGAAAATACATATTCTTCTTTCTAAAATACTTTTTAAAAGTAATAATATCTTGGATTTGCTCATTTAAGCACTAAATAATTCCAAGGAAAATAACTATTCTTATTTCCAAATGTTGCATCAAGTTATACATGTCCGTATCTCATAAAGTTGTCTTTTACTACATGAAGATTTAAGATTGATGAGATATAAATTGCTGTTCTAAACTACATTTGTTATATTCAAATGAATTCAGTTTACTTCTAAATCATAAAGCTCTGCTTTCTTTTATGTTTGGATCATCACATCTGTAGATGAAGAACTACCCTGAAATAAATAAAGTTGACTTCCAGTGTGAACATGGCTGCAGAAGTCAGCAATTTCATCCTTCTCCTCCTGCAAATCATAAAAAGAGCAATAAAGAGCATGGAAAACCAAGAAACAAAAACCCTACAAATTTCCTTTTCAATTGAACCAGGAGACAGATATAATGTACATCCTTTAAAATATATGTAAGACCTGCCAGGAGCATCTGAGGTCTGGTGAAAGCCATGAAGAAGAAATTAAAGGGAAGAAGCACACAGAGGAGAAAGAGGAGTTGGGGAAAACAGATTTCAGAAAATAGAAGCAAATACACACCTCCTGAAATGGCAAAAGCTTTGTCCTTGCCTTTCACAGTGTTGCTGAAGCTAGGTGTCATCAGGCTAGAGACAGAAGCCTTGCCAGACTCAGTTTGTCTCTGAGAAGGAAAGGAGGTGGGCCTACATAGAGGAATACAATGCTAGTAGGAAGCAGTTTGCCTCTGTGCAGGCAGAGGGAAAAGTCATAGGGCTGTCTGGTAGGTCATGAGTGTCAACTTGGGGAAAATTCAGCCAAGAGACAGAAGTGAGCACTGAATATGTCTGCTTCTAGAGCAAAAATTAAAATAATTATGGGGATTAGAGTGACAGTATAGAATGTTAGTGTCAGTGGTTATAACAAAGGAGGAAAGATCTGCCACTCACTGAGTACAAAAACAAAAAAAACCCAACAAAACACACACACACACACAACACACACCTCCAATTCTAGTTGTATCATATCCTGGATTTTAAACACATTTCAATTATAGAGATATTAATATAAAAAATGGACTTCATCCATTTAATAATTGTGATAAGAGAAGAAAAAAGCATGTGTTGGAAGCTATTACTGTTGAAAAATATGGGAAGAAAAATACTACCTAAAAATTCAGCACTATGGGTGTGCATAAATTATAAATCAATTGTAATGGTAAGACATCCAGCAAAACTACTGTGCTTTCTAAATATCAGAAGAGCTAAATATACTGTCTATACTAACACGTATACAAAATGTAAGTAGAATCAAATAACAAAGAGTTTGTATCTTATGTAATAGTTCCAGGTAGAGGTTACTGGTCAGTGGAGACTCTTCTAAGTGCAGCAATTCAGGCATCCAGGCTTTTATATCCTAGGATTTAATCATCACCTGCCTGCAGCCAGCATATAGGGAAGAATCACAGAGGAGATGCAAACTGTTTTTAAAAGCCTACCCTGAGAAAGATCTCATCACTTTCCTTCATTTTCCATTGGCTTGATGGCTCATATGGGCATTCCTAACTGCTGTGGAGACTGGGAAGTATAGAGTTGAATTAGGTAACTCAGGAAGAACAGGAGAGAGAATTTGGTGGCCAGTTTATAGTCTCTGCTAAAACCTGCAACTCAAAAAGGAGAAAAGGGGATAGCAAATTAATTTGAGGAAAATTAGAAAGAATAGAAAAAGACACAAATCAGGGATTAATGAATACAAAAAGAGAAAAATTATAGAACTAATAAACCCTCGAAGTGAGAAAAGTTGTATTGTCTGCTAATGTTTAAGTTAAAAATGAGTGAATAATTAAAAAATATATGTTTGCATTGCTTGTATAAGCATATGACGAGGACATACACAACAAACAATAGCAGTAACTGTGTATTTAAAAGGACGGGAATTAGATGAGGGAACAAGGTGGAAGCCATCTTCTTATTGGACATACTTCTATTTTCTTTTGGTTTTTCAACTATGTAAACAAATCACTTATTTAAAAAAGCACAATAACATACAAGCTAAATGAAAACAATTATTTAAGCAAAATTGAATTTGTAAACTTCAGCTCTGAGATTACTTTTCCTAACAAGTTTTTAGGAGGAGAAAATATTTTTTAACAGGGGGGCTTCTAAACAATCAGTTAATGAGGCACTATCATTTAAAATGAGATAGAATACATAGCTATGAGATGATTGCATAAAAACTTGAAAGCACAGATGATTTTCAGAGTGATATCATAGTAGTTAATGATATTTGGCACAGCTAATGGTGACTATGCTTCCACAGTCTGGTCTTTGGTGGATTGTCTCCCTAAGGCAATGTTGAGAATTACTAGACTTTCAATTTCATATCTAGTTGACACATTGTGTGATGGGATTTTCCTGCTTTGTGGCAGTGAAAGTCTAGGAAATAGGAGCCCCTGATCGTGATATTTTATCCCCCGAAGTGATTATAAGAAACTCCGTTGATGGCATAAAATATGCCTAATTCATTCTTACTTCTCTAGTATGTGAAAAATCTGAGATTCTGAATTAATGCTGAACAATTAAAGTGAAACATGGTGTTCAGGAGGCAATAATTCAACCGCAGGGTAAAGCCAACTCAGTGGGTGCTGTGGGAGATGGTAGAGAAATCCTAATTACTTATGACCACCTTTGGGTACACTATTTCCATGTTCCCCTTGAAATAAAGAGAGAAAATGTCTTGTAGTCAGTATTAGAGCTTTCTATATCAGCTGGAGTTGCCTTGTTATCAAGAGGGAGTGAATGATTGAAGAACGAAGACTGATATCAAAGAAGCAGTCAATGGGTAAAAAAAGGGAGGAGTAGCAAGAAGTTGGCTAAAAGTACTATCTAAATTGCTTCTTTTCTTTACTATGCACTCATCTTTGACCCTAGTTCTCCTTTTAGATATCCAAAGTTACTGAAGGAGAAGGTTCTTCAAATAACCTGTTTTGAGTTTTGAGTTTATTTCCCCCCACTTTTGTTTTCTTTCTTATATAAGCAACAAGAGTTCCTTTTTAACATCTTAAAAAAAAAAAAAATGACCCAGCTGAGATGGGTCAGAGTGACAAATGAAAGAAAAATTTTTGCTGAAGGAAGTGAGTAGCTCAAAGTCAATATTCTCCAACAGACTGAGTGAAAGCAGCCCTCCACAGCATGGTCTTATGTGACCTATTCAGTTATATCTGTTTGTGTGAGGTTAATTTCCCCGGACTACCCTTTGTTGATTCGCATGAGTGGTTGAGGAGGGACAGTCAAAACACATCCAGGTTTGTGGTCATGACTCCCGTGTCTGGGAAAGTAGTACATAGACAGACATTACGGAGAATCCATGCTGTTTGAGGTCAAGGTAAAAGAATGTCTCTGCTTGGTTCTAAGCTTCTAGAGTGGTGATGTCGAGAAGGAAGTTTCCTTTGTTTTAAAAGCTGCTGCAGAGTTTTGCATAGTTCTCTAGTTGATTAGAATAGTGGGAATAATTAGGGTAGCCATGCATCCTGCTTTGTCGGAAACAGTCGTGGTTCATGCCTATTGTTACAGTAAATTGATAAACGGCACTTTCATTCTCAAAAGTGTTCTGGTTTGGATGGTAAATTATACCATGTCCCAAGGAATTACCAATTTTAAGGTTTTAGTAATTCTGTTTGTGAAAATAGCAATAGCAAACAATATGTGCATGTCCGTTTTCTTTTTCTTTTCTTTTTTTATCAAGATGGAGTTTCGCTCTTGTCATCCAGGCTGGAGTGCAGTGGCACGATCTTGGCTTGCTGCAACCTCTGCCTCCCGGGTTCAAGCAATTCTCCTGCCCTCACCTCCTGAGTGGCTGGGATTACAGGTGCACGCCACCACGCACCACTCTAATTTTTGTATTTTTAGTAGAGATGGGGTTTCGCCATGTTGGCCAAGCTGGTCTCCAACTCTTGAACTCAGGTCATCTGCGGGCCTCGGCCTCCCAAAGTACTGGTATTACAGGCGTGAGCCACCATGCCTGCCACATATCCCTTTTCTCTAACAATCACGTGAATGATTGGGTCCCTACCCTATAGATTGGAAGGAGAAGACGGCCCCCAGCCGGTATATTTATTTAGGACCATGAATAGAGCAAGAAGAAATCCAGCATTGCATGTCTATATTTTCCAGTGAGTTTAGCTACCATATAGCACATAAAACAATTCAAGTTATTCAGGAATGTATATTTAAGAATTATTTTGAATAATATTCCTAAGAAATCTTTTTTAAATCAATGTGATATAAAGTGTTTTCTTCTTTCTGAGCCTCCAAAGTAGGGTGGGTAAGAAAGGGGCACACAATTTGAGGCACTATTGCTCTCAGGTTCGTGCAAATGCCAGCCTTGTACTTCTGTTTGTTGAAGAATATTGATTTGTGCTTCAAGCCAAGTCTCATGCTTTATCTATTCTAAAGAGGCTTCCTGAACTCTGTGATCTCTCACCAACCCACCTCAAACTAGTGTATTTCCCCTCATGTGTTCTTTGATGGTACCTTTTGCAAACCATTGTTTCACTTTGTTGAAAAGCGTGTGTGTGTGCCTGTGTGTTTTGCTGTGTGTTTTGGTTCCTTGAGGTTAGAGATGAGATTGTGTACATTTTTACATCTGCAGCACATATTACTGCATCTAATACATGTCATGGGCTCAATATTTATTCAACTATAAAAAGAAAATTAATTAAAAACAAGTCATTGATTCAAAAAGCTCATTAAAATTATTCTCAAAAAACATAATCGCAGCCTCAGAGAATGTGTTCCAATAATAATAATAATAATAAGTAATATTTTCTGACCTTTATAATTAAATGGTTTAGGTCCAAGTTTTGAAGTATTTAATACTTGTATATAGGAGAAAGCCTGAAGAAATAATAAAATTTTCAGTGTTGCCATGAAACCTGCAGAGATAGATTCTCATTGGGATGTCTTCTGAACACTTCTTTCCACTGAGAAATAGCATAAAGTCGTCTTTATTGTGGTGTGTTGACTTCTGACTCATCCCAAATGAATAGACTAGACTTTTATTCCTCCCTTGCTCTGCTTCTTTTTCTGAAGAAAAATGCTAAGCCATTTTGGGGAAAAATTTTAAGAACATGCCAAGTAAATGTGATAAAGTCCAGATATATACAAGGTCAATAAATCATTTCTGAACTCAGTTTTTGAGGGATCTGTAATGTCTATTGAATGAAAATATCTTTTCATTTCTATATTTGTAATATGACTAATTAGATGCATCAAAGAAATGTAAAATCAATCTAGATATATTTGGTAGGGAGAAGACTGGCTTAATTCAATTTTCAGTCTTTGATTAACATGTGAGTTTTTCTCTTAATATAGAGACATGCAAGACACCATGTGAAACCAGAAGCTCAGAAATAAAAGAACACAAAAGAAGTTAGCTTTGAGGAGGTCTATAATCATCCCATATTAATATAATCTCACAACCCTAATGCACATTTTTAGCAATGAATCCATGACTAGGAGCTGAAGAAGATAGTTGCATAATTATATATTATATTGAATGTGTTCAGGATGATTCAAGTGGAAGTGAATCACAAGGCCTCAATTATCCAGATTGACTCTCTTGATCAAAACTAATTTACTGGATAATTGTGCACTTCTCCATCCCTTTGGCCTGATAAGCTCTCATCGAGTTAGGCGATGGGGAGCCAAATTGTACGTATTGTATTTTTGTGTGTGGTTCTTTCTTCCTTGGTTTCAGATTTGAATATGAACACTTGGCTTCAACTAAGACCTGTCTGGACTTACAAGATAACTGGAAACTGTTGGGTTTTGTTTACCAGGTGGATTTTTCTGAGTTTTGTCCAACTCTGGTGGGGATGATCTTCTGGGTCTGTTGTTTGCTGATGCACACTGCTGCATTATGCATGATTCCTGACTGTTCTTCGTCTGAATAAGCTGTACAGTGCTTTGCTGGTGACTTCCCATTTGTACTCAGCCAGTGATTTTTGACAGTATTTACACCTAAGTATATATTTTTTCCATAATATTAGCACCCAATTCATGGTAAGGTATCAAGGATGAGAAACATATGTCATATACTTGTGTATAATGTTTAAATATTTAAAGCATCAAAAACTAAAAAGTTACATGGAAATCTTCCTCCAGCAAAATTGCACAGTGGATGTATTTTTTCAGTAGTATGAAGCTTTTATAATGTTGATTTATTGTATAAAAAGTAAATGCAAAACTGGAACTTAGAGAACAATGCCTTATACTAAATATTTATAGTTTGAAAATAAATTTTCTCATTAGTTTTGCCATTTGAAACGTTAATTATACTGGGGGAGGATGAATTGCTTTTCATTCCTTATATATCACCAACTTCAGAAGATATAAAATCTTTATTTACTAATTAATTTGAATAACACCACAGATCCTCATATCTCGGTACTAGAATGTATAAACATATCAAAGTAAGACATGACAGATATTTATGCAGTTCCCCATGTACAATAGGAGCTATGTGTGTTAGGGAAAAGTAGATGGGAGACAAAAATCTGAGAAGTGACTTCTATTTTCAAATCTGCCATTGCATCACATCATGACTTTATTTGACACACATAAAATGGTGATTATGTCTGCCCTGCCCACTGCAGAGGATTTTGTGATGATCAAATAAAATAATATTTCTGAAGGTGCATTGTAAACTATGAGATATTATATACATTTAGGCATTATTATTTATTAGGTTTTGGCACCATGCAGTTGAGCCCAGATCAATTATGGGATCATAAATTTCCAAGTATCGATTGAAAAAGCTTCTGGTGAAAAAATCTCAACTCTTTCCTTTGATATGATAAGACTAAGAATTGGGAAGAAGCTTAGAAAATGTAAAAAGTCATTGTGTCAAGAACATACACATTAAGAAGAAAAAGTAAAAGACTGGTATCTTGAAAGTTAGTTCAGCAGGTTAGGAGGAAAGCTATGTGAGTCATCTAACCAAATATATAGACTAGGTTGTAGTGATTCTGTGGATGCTCACAAAAATACGCATAATGACTATTTAGCTGAAGGGATAAGGTCAATTCAATGAGGTACTATCAAGACTATGAATTTCTGCATACTTTGGAGGGAAAGTGAGAACAAAAACTCAGATTGTCTTTTAGCCTATAGAGATTAAGTGAAAAAAATCAGTATCAAAGAAGTAGTGATGTTGAAATGAAGGAAAAAGCACCTCTTCATATAGTTTCTCCTCTTTGTTGTGAAAAAAATTGTACTTCATATAGGAATATTCTCCATTATTTTTAATATATGGAAGGTTCTCATATTTTTCAATGTATACTCTCGAAATATATATATATTTTTTGTATAATAGTGTCACTCACTGAATTGCTAAAAGGCTTCCTAACACAAATTATTAACACAAATGGATTAAGATTTTTCTATAATCGTACTCTTTTTCTGTAAGTGCACTTTTTAATAAATCTGATAACTGGATTTCCATAAAATTGCCATCTTATAACCCTGTTATATTTTCTGCAGTTGCTCAGTGTGCCAGATTCCATTGCAAATACTTCCAAAGGGTGAATATAATTTCAGAGTGACAGTAAACATTTTGGGCATATGTTAAACCAGGAAAATTGATTCTTCACTGGTGCTACTTAACTCTGATTGGTATCTTGTAAACCTGTGCTACAACACTGGAGGAAGAGCACTCTTCAAACAAATTGTTTTCCTACAGACCAGCAGGGTGCCTAGGGTGCTAGGGTATATGTGTCTTACTTCAACATAGGCAGTATTTAGAAAAACTTTCTGGTTTAATGAGTCATCTTTTTAGGTACAATCCTAATTTTATCAATGTGTAGGTAACAATCTACTTTCTTCCCACTATCCTCTTACTGGTGTTTTACAGTAACCACCAGTGTTATGTTAATAGGAAACACGGAAAAGTGACTTAGAAATGGAAGAACCCCAGCATTCTTCCATTGAGTGATATAAGGAAGTGAGCATCTCTAATTGGGTATCTACTGTGACTAAACCCTCCTACGGTAGACACTGAGAAGAGTGTAAAGAAAGATGAGTCCTCTCCTTTCTGAACTTAGAATTGCAATGGATAAAGAACTACTCCTGATAGCTAGGATAATAATATTTTTAAAACTTTGGGTATGTGATTGTGGAGAGGGAGTGACAATCTTTTAAATTTCACAACAGCTTATTAAAACAAGAATTAGCCCAGTGCTTCTTTATTCTCAGTCAGTTCAAAACTCATTATTGGTTCTTCTCCCACCTTTTGCTTTGTGGTACCTTGACACGTTATTCCAGGAGAAGGTTAATTTCATGTAGATTGCTCAGTCAATGTCCATGACATATTAGTCATCTTCATTCAGTGATTAAGGATTCAAAAGCCTGGAGACAAATGCCAAATGCCTTTTTCATGTAACAATATAGACTGAATATTTCAAACTATTTAAACATTCTCATGAGTAATATATGTCTGCCCTAAGTCAGGAATATGCTGCACAGTTGTTTCAATTATCTTGTTCTCTTCTATGTTTTCTTTGGTTTCTTGATCTGCCTCCACCATTACCCCAATCCATTCAATCTGCTAAAGGGTGTGTCCCATTGTTTAAAAAGGGCTTTTGTTTTTAGGCGCTATTGCTCTAGTAATGGATTAAAAGTACACTATATTTTTGGAGGTAGTATGGATGGAGAATTTAGGTTTAAAGCTGCCCGTGATGTAAAGTTGTGATATGTGTTTACAGTGTGCTTAAAGCATCCTCAGTGGCAACTGAGTTTAGGAAATCAGATGTTGAAGCATGCATTGATTCTAATTCAGAGAAAACTGATCACATAGCTTCGTTCCTACAATTAGCCATGATTTTTTTTTCTTTAAAGTATATTTTGGCAGTGTAACATAATTAAATGAACTCCTGTGGTCTCTCAACCATAAAGTATAACGGCTTTTTAGAAATCAATGCAGAGGTCGCTAGTCTTGCAGCCCCAAACCAAAATATTTAACTATATAGTCATATGGCTAATTAATGTGCATATGGAAATTTTCAATCATTTTTGGATTTTTTAAATTAACTTGAAGTTTTACTTTAAAATAGAGCTGAATTATTATTGTATGGGAAACAGACCAGGCAGCCCCAAATAAATAACAATTTGGTAGTTATCTGTGTACGTGCATATTATTTAGATTTAGAGAGATACTTTAAGAAAATTCAAGCATCATTCCACTCATACCCCTGACCATACTTTCCTATATATTAGTGGTATAATCTAGGCTAATGACATTCAATTAATTTCCAAATCTTTACTCTGCACTCCTCAAAATGCACGAAACTCATTTTATTTTTTAAAAATAACAAGTTAGTTCTAGTTTAGTTTGAAACATAGAATTCAATTGCATTTTTTTAACCTATTCCAGTTTACTTTTTCCAGTACACTATATTTAGTTGAAGATTATTAATAGAAATGTACACTTTCAAGTAGACACTGATGACTATAATGGTAAGTAAAGGAGTCAAATCAAACCTGAATTCATTGTAGCTTGAATTCATTATAGAAGCAGGTTCTAGCAGATATGTACGTGATCATCAATGATGGCAGAGGGAAAGACATAAGGGAGATAGAACAGCTTGGGATGTGGGAGAATTAATTTAGTTAGTCGGCATTTAATTTTTTTCCCCTGAGCGTCTCAGTATCTTTTTAACACAGCAATTTGTAATCTTAGTTTAAACACTTGCAGTTTTGAAGCTCTAATTATAGTTTATATAATTCATGTTTTCCAAAGAACAGTGTTTCTTTTTACATAGAAACATTTGCGTATTTCTTTCAGATGTTTAAATATTTCAGCATTTATAATAGGAAAAAAAAATCCTTATGATAGCCTTGTAATAGCTTTGTTGAAGGGATTGGAAACTACTTATTAGAAGTTAACCCCTGATTTTGAAATTTGACTACATCATTTTTAGTGGGTTTTCATAACTATAAAATGTATATTTAAATGAAAATGTATATTTTCAGGCAGAAAAGCAACAATAATCATAACACATTGTATTAAGTTCAGAAATAATAATGATTATGGATATTTGACAACCTGAAAATTGCCGATTACTTATAATTTCATTTTACAGTTTTCATGAAGGAAAACTCCAAATCTATTCTTTGGCACTTTGCTAGGAGACATTTGATCCTTCGGTGTCAAGCTCTTTTACATTTTTGCTCCTTTTACTCTGCTGTAGGATTACTCTACTCAAGAGGAATAGACAAGCTTCTGGAAATCACAAGAGTGGCAACTGCCAGTGGAAGTAAAACAATATATATCTCATAATTCATGGGTTGACCAAAGCTAGGTCTTTTCTCCTTTAGGAGGAATTACAGTTTATTTATAAGTTAGTTATCCATCAAGTGGGAAAGAAATCAAATTTCGTTCTCTCTAGCACTTTTCATGGACATGTCATCCCAAGGTGTTAGTATACTGATTTATAAGAGGCCTGTAGAAATAGAAGGTGGCTTGTGCAAATCACTTGGATGTTTCAAAGAAAAATAAATAGGTTAGCTGAATTATTCAAGGACATCTTACTCCTGATTGCATGTGATGATAAGAGCTAATTAATCCATGGATATGTCTGAGCTATCTTTAATTCCATCAAAATTATTTTCAATATCACCATAACCAGTAAACATTTCTTGATGTCTTATATGCATAAAGTATGTATAAATGTATTTAAAGAGTATATGCCTGTGGATAGATACATGTGTAACATACATAAAACCCTGACACTGAAGAGGTAAATACACAATCCCTATCTTCAAAAAGTCGCAGATCTAGTCTTTACTTTTTGTGTATTTACAGCTAGTATAGTCTGCAAATCAAGTTCAACATAATCTGAGAAGCACCCTAGAATGGTAGGTAGTTCAGGGGCATGAATTCTGAAGCCAAATTGGCTCAGTTCAAATTCCAGCTGGGCCTTACTAACTGGGGATCTTTGAGCAAGTTATTTAAGCTGTCTGTGACTCAGTTCTTTATCTGCAAAATTGGGATGGTAATAATACTTACCTCATAGGGCTACTAGAAAGATTAAATGAGTTGATACTTATAAAATACCCAGCAGCTGGCATATAGCAAGTGTTATGTAAAGGAAGGATGTTTAATGGATAGTGTAAAATGGTATTATACTTCAGTAGATGGAGAGATCTCTTGGAGATGGTTCCAATGATTTGGAAGAGACAAAATTTGAGTTAGATCTTGAAGACAGAAGAGAAGCAGAAAGATAGAGGAGGACTTTTCAGATGAATAGGGTGAAATGTGCTGTCCTACTGGTGCAGGCTTGATCTCAAGGCAAATATGTTTTTGGCAGCAAACATACGAAGAACAGGAGAATGCTGGAGTTGAGGCTGAAGAAACTGGACCTGCAACAGGATTTACCTCTGGGTGGAATGACCATCAGTCAAACTCTAAATCCAAGGGTGTGGCATGGAGAACATGAGCCTACTTAGAGATGAGTCTGATGTCTAAGAAGGAAGTTCACTCAGTTTTCCAGGCAGTTGTGCTGTTCACTGATCACAGATGTCAGCTTTTTGTATCAGGATGATCAGTCTCCTTTGGAACAAGACCAGCTGTTCACCTTGCATCCTCTGCTAAATTACCAATGAGTTGTGAAGCTGGCACCCACCAACAGACAGCCTGGGCACACCAGACCCCATCATGGCAAGGCACTTACTCTGTCTCACTCTGTTTCCCCACATGGCTTTACCTACCAGCTCATTTCCTAGTACCTAATTAGCTCCTGAATGCCTCCATTTCTTTGGCAGTTTTTGGCTCCATTTACTGCCCCTTCTCTCTTCATGTTAGCGGTCTGTTTGGCCCAGCTGACATTCATTCATTCCAGGTGACACCTCTGCCCAGCTGAGCTCCCATCTGTATATACCTACCACATAGATTTATCTCAGCCCATCTTAGGTGGAGTTCAAGCCCAGCAGCTATGGATGAGGGAATTGGGACCCAGGAGCCCAGTGTGCCTTAGATGGATGCTGACAAGAATTGGGCCATGGATCAGAGCCCCAGCCAAGAAAGCCAGAGCTCAGAGCAGAACTCTAGTATTAACAAGGAAGTGGAACTCAAACAGAATATTGAGGTGGAAGCTTTGTCATGTGATAATCACTGTAAAGGGCCCAAGAAGGCTGAACTTTAGGATCCCACAGTAGATGCTCATTTTACATGAGGAGCTCTTTTATTCCCAACCCACTTGCAACATCTGCATCATATAAGGGATTGTCCATATTTCGTTCTGGCACTAGGAAGGGCTGATACTCCGAGACTGAGGATTTTCTGAATAACTGTAAGGGCCTGGGAAAAGCAAAGGCTGAGGAAGTTTTATAAACAAAAGTGTAGAGGAATATGCCTTCCTATGTGCTTCTGAGAAATAAACAGAATTGCAGCATAGGGGAGAGTTGACGAGTACTGGGAAATGTTTAGGGCCAAGAATAGCAGGCTTTTAATGCCAGGTAAGGGGTCTGGATTGCTTTTTGGGCAGGGGAATTGCTGAATATTTTGAGCCTTGATGTGTCTAGAGATTAGCTGGCAGTTGTCTGTGAGCTGAAATATAGCAAAAGAGGAAGAGATGAGTCCAATTATGACATTCTTTATTCACAGAGACAACACTCTGAATTTTAGCTTTTCAGTGTCTGACATTTAGTAGGTGCTTAATAAATATTTATGTAATGAAAGAATAAAGTAATTAATTATAGGCTCCTTGAGTTAGTAGATAAATTCAAGATCAACTAATCTAACCCTTTACTTTTTGTATCAAGTGATCTGACAGCTTGTCTGAATATTTCTTGTCATATGGAAAATTCAGTATATATCTAGGCAGCACATTTCATTTGGCATGGTGGCATTTTTCTACTACTAAGAAAGTTTCTACTTATAATGAGCTCAAAGAGGACCTAATTTTTTCTTTCCTTTGCATGTAATAACCACACATAGGTCACAGGCCTCTGGAGTCACATAAAATAGCCATTGCTGTCTCAGAGAGGCCTTTCATACTCCAGTAGGCTATGCCAATATTCTTGGTATATACCCCATTAGCACCTGCAACTCTGTGTTTGAAGTGGTCACTGCACCAGTCATTAATTATTAGCATCTATGATGAGAATATCACTGCTGAATCCCCAGTGCTTAGCACAGCCCTGACACAGAGTAAGTGTTCTATAAATACTCATCTACTGCACAATTTTCTATTTATATTCTACAGTATACAAGGGACTATTCTAGACATTGATGTTGCAGCATTAAAATAAAACAGATGAAGACTCTTCGTGCATGATGTTTCCATTGGCAGGAGAGATGTGGGGAGGAGGGAGATAGATAACACCCATATAAACAAATGATATAAAATATGTTAGTGGTCATAAAGATAATGACAAAAATAACACCATGTAAGGAGACAGGGTTGAGGGATGCTATTTTAGATACAGCGTCTAGGGAGGATTTTTCAGGGAAGGACATTTGAGCAGAAAGTGGCATAAAACTCAGGGGCAAAACAGAGAGCTATCTAGATATCTTGGAGAGGACATTCTAGACTAAGAGTAAACGGAGATTGAACTGAATTGAATTCCTCTTTCTCACAGAGATCATGATATCTATTACTGTGCCCAATATTTTATAATTTTCCAAAAATGATTGATAAAGAAAGAGTGAAGAGTATGTTTGTTGTCTGACTGATAAAACCTTTTTTTTTTTTTTTTGAAATTAGAATGAAATTGTCATAGGATTTGAACACACATGGAAGCAGATCTGGGTCTTATAGAGGCCGAAGCATATACAGTTTTGAAAGTCTTGTATAAGAAAACGTGCTCAAACTTTTTATTTTTATACATTTTACAAAACATATGACTAAGTGTACACATTGCTAGGGTCTCAAAAAGTGAGACCTGAAAATTTCAGCTTCATTTGCTTCGTGGCACATCCACCTCTGGGTTCACTATGCATCTGAATGGAAAAGAAATTACTCTTTCTATTGCCTCTTCTGTTTATGACCTAATAAGGAAATGGCAGTTTGAGGTTAACACAGTGGTTTTTCTAGGCAAGCACCTAATTAATAATTGTACAATTCCATTCCAGCATGAGGAAACCAGGCCATTTTGGTGATGTGGATAAAGCACTTGGGTGAGATTCAAGGGTCCTAATTTTAGTCCTGTCATTTGTAAGCTATGGGAACAAAGTACAAGCCAACCAATCAATCTGCCACTTCCCCCCTCTTCATTTGAAAGGGTTGAATTAGAGCAGTGCTTCACTGGCCAGCTTTAAGGTATTTATTATATTTAAACATCACCTATACTATACTTTGTATTTTCAGAGAATCATTCACATTTTTTTCTTAAATCTATTTAAAGATCTTTAATATGATTAAAGATCACATTAATGCATCACATTACTATTAACACTAGACATAATTGATACTAGAAACTTGGCAAATACATTTGATAAAGGCTTAACAATATTATTAGACTCTGGCTACATTTCTAGCTTGAAGAAGTCTTTCAGACCAAAGACTTTCTCTATTTATATTGTAAAGAGAGACTAACAAGTATCAAGCTGCTGCTAAAGTCATATCTCTACCAAATAGTCATATCCTACCAAATGGAGCCTTTTTCATTATGCATTCAATAAATTGATAGATAATTACAAATAAATAATATTGGTAAATAAACATATTATTTTGCTTTTTAAGGTTACTTAATGCCTGTCTGTGTATCACCTAAAATAATTTTGTTGACAATGTACATCCAAGTTGGAGATAAACTAGATTATATAATCTTGTTTGGGTTTCAAAAGTTTTCTCTTAAATTTCCATTAAGCAGGAGTCAGTAAACTCTAAACTGTAGGTCAAATCCAAGTCACTCTCTGTTTGTAAATAAAGTTTTATTGAAACACAGCAACACTCATTTGTTTGTGTATTCTCTAGGGTTGCTTTCACACTATTATGGTAGAGTAGTTCTAAAGGAAATGGTAAAACCTGTTAAAATATGTATTATCAGATCTTTATCAAAGAAGTGTGCTTACTTCTGCATTAAAAAAGAGTGTGACTTAGGTGGCTTCATGGTTTTAGTATCTCCTGTGCCAAATAGTGCAGAAGTTCAATCAATTAAAAAAAAAAGTAAAAGTAAATTGTCTATACTTGCATGTCTAATAGACACCTCAGACTGAACAAGTGCAATTAGCGTGACTGATCTCTATGGCCAAACCTTGTCTATCTGCACTTGGTGGCATCTCCATTTCTTTCATTGTTAAAGTGCAAAGCCTTGGAGTCATCCTTTACCCTTTATTTTTCTTGAATCCACATTCAATCCATTGGGAGACTCTTGGCGGTACCTTCCAAACAGATCCGGAATCTGAGCACTTCTTACTCCATCCAATGCTACCGTCCTTGTTAAAGCTACTGTCATGTCTGCATTGGATGACTGCCATCACCTCTTGGTTTCGCTGCTTCTACCCTTAAATCTCTGCAAGCTAAGTTTAACAAAACACATAGCCAAATCATTAGACTTCTCTCCTCAAAAACCTTCTACTCTCTTAAGAGTAAAATCTAAACTCCAAAAGAATTTACAGAACTCAGTGTGACGTGGTCCCCTTTATCTCCCTTGTTGCATTGTGTAATGATCTTCCCTCAGTCCCTCTGCTCCAGCATATCTGTCACACTCCCTGCTGGCTCTTTCCTCCACTTGAACTGCTCCTCTCCTTATTTATACACCTTATACACACTGCTTCATTTTGTCACTTCCTTCAGGTCTTTTTGTTGTTGTTGTTTAAGACAGGATCTCACTCTGTTGCCCAGACTGTAGTGCAGTGGTGCAATCATGGCTCACTGCAGCCTTGACCTCCTGGGCTCAAGTGATCCTCCCACTTCAGCCACCAGAGTAGCTGGGACTACAAGCGTGCACCATCGTACCTGGTTAATTTTTATATTTTTTGTAGAGATGGCGGTCTAACTATGTTTCCCACGCTGGTCTTGAACTCCTGAGCTCAAGCAATCTGCCCCTCCTGGCCTCCAAAAGTGCTGGGGTTATTGGTAAGCCATTGCATCTGGCCTGTCAGACCTTTAGTAGATGTCACATCTTCATTAGTAGTGACTGCAAAACCATCACATTTGACTTGAAATTAATCATCCCAAACCTCAATAATCCCTGGAAATCTTTCTGAGATTTTCTGGTAAATTCCCTTCCCTTCCCTTCCCTTCCCCTCCCTTCCCCTCCCTTCCCCTCCCTTCCCCTCCCTTCCCCTCCCTTCCCCTTCCCCTTCCCCTTCCCTTTCAAGGTGAAGAAACGGTAAACCAAGTTAAATTTGGCTTCTAATTCCATAATTCCAGTGAAACTTAATGTCAAGATAATCATGAACCTCCAAGTTGCCAAATCCTGTCATCTGATTCTTTATCGTCATCATATTTGACCTTTTGGCAACATTTAACTTGGTTTACCATTTCTTCACCTTGAAACACTCCTATTTTTTAGGTTTAAGACACCGTATGCTCCTGGTTTTCATCTTGTTTACCTGGTCATTTTATTTTAGTCAGGATTTTTGGCTTCCTTTTTTTTTATAACACATTTACAAATGAGCATTTTTTAGCACTTTTCCAGGTCTTTTTTTCTATCTAAACCGTACACTTAGATGATGCCATCTAGTTTCCAAAATGTCAGTACTATCTTTATAGCCAAAAGAAAAAAAAATGACTATTAAATGTTTCTGGTTCAAATGTCTCTTCCAAGATTAGGACAAGTCTTACTGACATCTTCACATCTATGTCTCTTGGGAATATCAAAAGTAACATGGCTGTCTCAGTCCATTTGGGCTGCTATAAAAATACCTTAGACTGGGTAATTTATAAGTAACAGAAATTTATTGCACACATTTCTGGAAGCTAGGAATTCCAAGATACAGGGTGCCAGCAGATTTAGTGTTTGGTGAGGGCCAGTTTCTCATAGATGGTGACTTCTATGTGTCCTTACTTGGTAGAAAGGCAAAAACAGGCTAACAAGCTCCCTCAGGCCTTTTTCATAAGGAGGCTAAGGTCTAACCTTAACATGTCCCAAAGGTCCACATCCTAATAGCTCATCTTGGGGGTTAGGTTTGGACATCTGAATCTGAGGAGAAGGCACACATGTTCAGACCATAGCAGTAGCCAAAAGTTAACTCTTGATTTATCTTTCAGAAATGAATCTTTCCTAAATATTTCTTATCTGAGCATATGGCACCAGTATTCCTTCATTTGTTCAGTCCTTGGTTCCTCTCTCTTTATCTCTCACATTCAATCCACCTACCAGTCCTATTGGTTTTACTTCTAATGCATACCTTGAAATAATTTACTTTTGTATCTCAACTTTAGCCTCAGCCCTCTTCCTTCCTTGCTTAGACGACTGTGGTAGTCTCTGGTTTGAATTCTGCCTTTTATGACTCCCTTCTCACCAAAGTCATCTTTTTCATAGCATACATATGATATTACCACTTCCATTTATTCAATGCATCTCTAATTGCACTAAGCCTGCAATTATTTTTTTAACGTTATTTAATTTTATTTTAAGTTCTGGGATACATGTGCAGGATGTGCAGGTTTGTTACATAGGTAAGCATGTGCCATGGTGGTTTGCTGCACCTATCAACCCATTACCTAGATATTAAGCCCTGCATGCATTAGTTATTTATCCTAATGCTCTCCCTCCCCACCCCCTGGGACAGACCCCAGTGTGTGTTTTTCCCCTCCTTGTGTCCATGTGTTCTAATTGTTCAGCTCCCACTTATAAGTGAGAACATGTGGTATTTGGTTTTTTGTTCCTGTGTTAGTTTGCTGAGGATAATGGCTTCCAGCTCCATCCATGTCCCTGCAAAGGACATGATCTCATTCCTTTGTATGGTTGCATAGTATTCCATAGTGTATATGTACCACTTTTCTTTAACCAGTCTATCATTGATGGGCATTTGGGTGGATTCCGTGTCTTTGCTATTGTGAATAGTGCTGCAATTGAACATATGCGTGCATGTATCTTTGTAATAGAATGACTTATGTTCCTTTGAGAATATACTCAGTAATGAGATTGCAGGGTCAAATGGTATTTCTGGTTCTATGTCTGTGTGGAATCACCACACTGTCTTCCCCAAAGGTTGAACTAATTTACATTCTCATCAACAGTGTAAAAGCATTCCTATTTCTCCACAGCCTCACCAGCACCTATTATTTCTTGACTTTTTAATAATCACTATTCTGACTGGCATGAGATGGTATCTCATTGTTGTTTTGATTTGTATTTCTCTCATGATCAGTGATGTTGAGCTTTTCTTCGTACGTTTGTTGACATAAATACCTTCTTTTGAGAAATGTCTGTTTATGTCCTTTGCTCACTTTTTAATGGAGTTTTTTTTTCTTGTAAATTTGCTTAAGTTCCTTACAGATTCTGGATATTAGATTTTTGTCATATGGATATATTGCAAAAATTTTCTCCCATTCTGCAGGTTATCTGTTTACTTTGATGTTGGCTCTTTTGCTGTGCAGAAGCTCTTTAGTTTAATAAGGTCCGATTTGTCAAATTTTACTTTTGTTGCTATTGCTTTAGACGTTTTCATCGTGAAATCTTTGCCCATGCCTATGTCCTGAATGGTATTGCCTAGATTTTTATCTACGGTTTTTATAGTTTTGGGTTTTCCATTTAAGTCTTTAATCCATCTTGAGTTAATTTTTGTATAAGGTATAAGGAAGGGGTCTGGTTTCAATTTTCTGCAAATGTCTAGCTAGGTTTCCCAGCATCATTTACTAAATAGGGAATCCTTTCCCCATTGCTTGTTTTTGTCCGGTTTGTCAGAGGTCAGATGGCTGTAGATGTGTGGTCTTATTTCTGAGATCTGTATTCTGTTCCATTGGTCCATTTGTCTGTTTTTTGTACCAGTACCATGCTATTTTGGTTACTGTAGCTTTGTAGTATAGTTTGAAATCAGGTAGCATGATGCCTGCAGCTTTGTTCTTTTTACTTAGGATTGTCTTGGCTACACAGGCTCATTTTTGGTTCCATATGAATTTTAAAGTAGATTTTTAAAATTCTGCAAATAATGTCAATGGTAACTGAATGGGAATAACATTGAATCTATAAATTACTTAGGGCAGTATGGCCATTTTCATGATATTAATTCTTCCTATCCATGAGCATGGAATGTTTTTCCCCTTGTTTGTGTCCTCTCTGTTTTCCTCGAGCAGTGATTTGTAGTTCTCGTTGAAGAGGCCCTTCACTTCCCTTGTTAGCTGTATTCCTATGATAGCTCTATTCATGTTATTTTATTCTCTTTGTAGCAATTGCGTATGAGAGTTCATTCATGATTTGGCTCTCTGCTTGTTTATTGTTGGTGTACAGGAATGCTTGTAATTTTTGCACATTGATTTTGTATCCTGAGAATTTCCTGTAGTTACTTATCAGTTTAAAGAGGTTTTGGGCTGAGGTTTTCTAGATATAGGATCATGTCATCTGCAAATAGAGACAGCTTGACTTCCTCTCTTCCTTTTGGAATATGCTTTGCTTATTTCTCTTGCCTGACTTCCTTGCTAGAACTTCCAATACTATTTTGGATAGGGGTGGTGAGAGAAGGCATCCTTGTCTTGTGCCTGTTTTCAATGGGAAGGCTTCAAGCTTTTGCACATTCAGTATGATATTGGCTGTGGGTTTGTCATAAATGGCACTTATTATTTTGAGATATGTTCCATTAATACCTAGTTTATTGAGAGTTTTTGACATGAAGGGATGTTGAATTTTATGGAAGGACTTTTCTGCATCTATTGAGGAAGCTTACAATTATCGAATCTAATAAGCCCCTGTCAATCCCAACATCCTGACCTCCTGATGTTTTTCTGCTTTATGTGCACTGGCTTCATAACTGTTCTGGAAATCCTGCAAGGTCTGTCTGACTTCAGGGCCTTGCCAAAACAATCCCTCCTGGGGGACCTTCACAAGACCCAATTTAGGGCCTTTGCATGCACGATCTTCCCACCTCTTTTCAAAATTGTCTCCTCACCTATCAGGTTTAGGTAAATATTTTCCTTATAAACATCTTCTTTTCCAATCTTTTAAAGCATTGCTTCCCCTCCCAATTCAGCATTTATTTGCATCATGGAAACTCAGTCATTTATTTTCTGACACTTATACACATTTTTAATAATATTATTTGTTGATTATTTTTATAGTATGCTTTTCCCGCTGTATTGAGAAATATTTATGAAAGCAGAGATCATGTTTTGCATGTCAAGGTATGCTGGGGTTTCAACCTAGTGCATGTCATTGACTATATTTGTGAATTAATACATATATTTAAATCATTCAATGAATGCATGTTTTCATAGAAATACGTAACTGGTTAGTTGTAGACTAAGTGATAAGACTCAGATGACTGTTACTGGGCTTTCCAGATTTAATACAGGGCATCCCATTTTAGTTAGTACAATTTAAATTCTGAGTGTCCTGCCTAGAATTAATTAATCCTTCTAACATTGGTTTGGAATTTTTAAACAAAATAACCTGAAATCAAAGATTATACATACAAATTTCCTCCTCTATTTTAACTCTGCTCTTAAAAAAATCATATGTGTTCCTTTTACCCTCCAAAGACTTTCTGAACACATTTGTCTATACTCACCTCTCCTCCTCTCAACTCTCACAGCTTTCATTCTCTGTAATGTTACTCAGGGCTTCTATTTTGTTTTGAATTGTTGCTAACATTTTGATACATTTGTGCCTTGGTTCCAGAAGTAGCGTACACTTACTTCATATCCCACAATCACTTTAGCAATCAATAATTGCTGACTGTCTAATATTCAGAAAATTGCACCATCCATCACTTTATTTATGCTATTTATAAATGCTATTTGGGATCACAATTATCAGATTAAGTTTGTGATAAATAGTTTCTCACACATGTAAATTCCTATAATCAGGATAAAGATATGATTCAGGATAAGGAAATTATGGGGCAATATCTTTTATCAGCCTCTAGATATTACCTTACTTCATAACTCATCTATCTATAGCTGGGCTTTAGCAGTGCAATGAACTGTGGTTCTCACTCAATAACTGTCAATTAGTTACTGTGGCTTTGAGTGGTTGCGGTTTGGAGACCCCAGTGGTAGTCCCTGTATTATGTTGCAGGTTGCAATCTTAGTGCAGATTCTGGTCCATAGAAGGTATTCAACTAATCTTTGTTAATAAATAAATTCCAGAGTTTTCCTTTTACTAGTATGTGACTTTGACTAAGATGCCAATGGTACCTCAGCTATTACCGCTACTACCTCTAATAGCAGTAACAGCAGCAGCAAAAATCCAACATTAGAGATCATTTGAAATCACTTGTACTGCTCCTGTCTTATCTAGCCTGTCAGAGAATAACATCAGAAAAAACAGCATGCATATTTCTTTACCTTTTGATCATAACCTCAATAATATTTGCCTGAGTCTCTCCGTTAATAGTGGCATGCCTACACTTTGCTTCACCTGTGAAGAACCTGTCTGAGAATTGATAGATCTGGACAAGAGGGTAGCCAATTAGGTAATGGCCTCCAGCAAGAGCGGACTCTATAGAAGACTCGCCTTTGAACTGTGTGGAGTTGAACTAAAAAGTGCAGCTGTTATATAAATCAGAGCGAAAAGAACAAGGTTACACCTGTGGGTTGACTCAACAGCTATATTTTCTCAGCTGAAATGGTAGAGTAGTATAATGATAGCTAATACAATACTCAGATTAATTAGGCAATCTTGACTTCAATTATTTAGATAACTCCAGAGAGTCGGGAATTAGATCCAAAATTAAAGTGTTAGTTTCAGAAATGAAGATGAAAGGGTACCTATCAGGAAATCACTCATGGGAAATATTTTCCTAAAAGATTTGAAAGTTTAATGGCAAGGAAAGTTATAAACAGGACCGGGTGTGATAAATTTAAAGCCAGGAATTGAATATCAACTTTATTATGTAGGTACAGAGAATATGTCACAAACAAGTTTGTAGATATCTATTTGTTAGAAATTGTTTTCTAAGTACCTGCATCAATCTAAATTTGACTCTAACTTGATGCCTGGTAAAAAAGAACAGGTAAATGTGTGCCAAGTTGGTCATAATACATTACTGTTAACATTTCTGCCATAACAAGGATCATCTATGTGTTTTGATTTGCACAGAGGTAGTGTGCTGAAACTAGAAATGTACTATGGACAGAGCATTTTACCATTCCCAAGGATGTGTGTTTTTATCAACAGACATCTTAGAATCTATTTTTCTTTCTGTTGTCTTGAAAAATTCTAAAAATTAAAATAAATGCAATAGGGTTATAGTTATGAGAAATAATTTTAAAAAGTCAAGCTTTTATCATTCAATTATACTTCTCTTTTAGCATTTCAATACAATGAAATTTACTTGCAGCTGATCCTCATGGTCTAGGGAAAATTTTGTAAAAGTAATGATACTTAGGAAGCTAGCTGCGTCATGATTTTATCATTAAATATTTATATGACAATATAAACTGCACCCTTAGAAACCTAGTTTAGTCATTCAAAATATGTAAATGTTGAAAATAAGAAACAAATTTTTTTTTGGTCAGTCCTGTTACTTTCTACATTTCAGATGCCCACCTCATTATGCCCATTTGTACTTGAAAGTAAATGGTGATGTTTCTAAATTTTCACAGTAACGTGTTAAGTTTATATACTTGGTATGTAAACTCATATTCAGTAAGGGCGATCCAATATTAAACATACGGAGTTTAAGGTATAAGATCATACTGAAGGAAATTAAGTAAAAGTACAAAAAAAGCCCTGGTCTGTGAGTAAATTAGTAGAGATTGCTTTTTGTGGATATTGGGTACATTGTATCTTAGATAATGATAATTTACACATGTATGTTTCTTTGTAGTTTACCAAGTATTTCCACATGCGTTTTCTTATTTGATCCCCAGAAAGCCCTGTGGGGATGGCTATGCAGGCATTTTTATTATATAAAATGAAATTGAGGCTCGGAAAGTTATTTGATCACTTCACATAACTAATAGGTGGCTAAACAAGAATTTGATAGAACACAGAATCATTACATTCACTTTCTCCAAACATTCAGGAGTATTGTCTGTTAATACTTTTAATAGATTAACTGTTTTAGGGAAAAATACATTCTTTAAAATGTCATCAAATTTCACCAAATAACTTAGTGGATAATTCATGTGACAATTTGTATAGTAACTTATTTCTCTCTAAACCATACCCTCAAGATTCATCTCTCTATATTTAACTAGATGTATTTTTAAAAAGATTGTCTTCTCTGGCTTCCATCGGGGATAAGTGACAGCTGTCTGTGCATTGATGAAGCACGGAGACTTTTTTTCCATCCGAAGGAGGAAAGATCATTGCTTTTCATCCTTATTCTTTGAACTATTTAATTTTACAGCCATCGGAGTCAACTTTTATTCTTCTAGCCTATGTTCTAGAATCTTATAAATAGAGAAGGCAGAAAAGTACAGCACCTAGGTAGACAGCTTTTGTCAATTATTACTCCTACATTGTTTTACAAGGTTCCTTTTGTTCTGTGGTAAAAGGCAGTGCTTTTCAATGAAAAAGTAGCATATAAATATCTCCCTTTGGTTAAGGGGTCTATGTTCCTAATAGAATTGCTAAGTTTGGTTCAGAGTATTATTTTTCCCTCCTGGGAAATAGGAGTAGAACATTTTATTCTCTGATATTTCTCTATGTGTCACTATTAAGTAGTCGTAATGTGGTGAAAAACAGACATGCAGAAATCACTCTTCAAGTTTCTTTCTATTGTTGTTATATAGCATAATTAGAAGAAACATGATTTTCTGAGTTCTGATTGGGAAAGAGAAAAAAGAAGCAGTAACTGACATTTGGAAGCTGGCTTGGCTCTCACACTCGGTCTTATTACTGTCTGACTAGACATAAACAGTCTCACAGAATGCTAAACTCAGACAAGTTTACTAACCTCAGACAAGATCATGAGAAAAGGAGATAAATCAAGGCCATTTCATAGTTCTGTCTACAGACAGAAACAAGGTCACTATGACACCCACAAAGTATCAAACATCCTTTTACTTGTTCAAAGTTTGTGACTGCTATTTATCAATTACATCTCTTTCTTATCAGTAAAGTTTATTGAGAGACCCACTCATAGATGCTCCTTTGCTTTGGAAAGCATACAACTTTGAACCCCCACTTTTGTAGGTTCTCCCCCAAATCACCCAGCCAAAGACAACTTGCTGAGATACCCCATGATTTTCAATGCAACAAGTAATAAGCCAAATCTTCCCAAATTAGAGGGTAATCCCTGTGGGTTTTGGCTGTAAGACATTAACATACTTTTGATCTTTTTTTCAGCTTCTTATTAGTTATTTGAAAAAATTATTTAGGTATTCTGGTGTTTGATTTTTTTTATTTTTTATTTTATTTTTTATATTTTTTAAATTATTATACTTTAAGTTCTAGGGTACATGTGCATAATGTGCAGGTTTGTTACATATGTATACTTGTGCCATGTTGGTGTTTGATTTTTATCTATAAAGTGGAGATAGAAATAGCAACTGTAATACTGTTAAGAATATTAATTGAGATATGCAATATAAAGTAACCTAATGGTGCTGTAATACAGAAAGTATTCAAATATTATTATTCACATCATTATATATTATATTCATTATCTTTCTCCTTCTTTCCTGAGTTTCCCACAATTTAATTATAAAAAAACTTTTCTTTCATAAGTTTAGTTGCGAATCAGAATTTTGACAATACATTGGGCAAATGAACAGCAACTGTCCTGATTTTACTTTACTGTCATCATACCCTGAGAGAGAGAAAACAAAAACAAAAACAACAACTCTGCTGATTGTGGTGAAGTGGGGTCCTCTCTGCTCATGCCCAGGAAGATCTCTTGGCATTCAGGACACCTGCTCATCTGAATCAGCAGCCTAAGCCAGCCCACTCTTCCTGTACAGAGACTGTGGTGAAATGGAGCCCTCTCCACCTCATGCACAGGCAGTTAGAGCACCTTTTTGCCTGGATTATCAGCCTCAGCCTCCCCACTGTTCCTGTGCAGAGACTGTGGTACGATAGGACCCTAAACACTTTATGCCTGGGCAGATCTTCAGGCATCTGGAGTACCCACTCTCCTGGATTAGGGGTTTAGACTTCCCTTTCTGCCCATGTAGAAAACATGGGCTGAAGAGGTTTCCCAGATCCACACGTAGGTACACCTCTGGGTTCTTGGTGGCCACCTACTGGATTCTCCCTTGGCACTGGTGCCTGTCATCAGGGGACTTGTAGGACCTGCGCAGTCCTGCTCCGCCCATCTTGCCTTCCATTCCTGTGGGGCTCACCAGGGAGCTCAGACCATGGTGAACTCCACAGATCAGCCTGTTGTGAGAGGCAACAGAGAGCTTCTCCCAGTAAACAGGGATCAAGATGTACCCAGCTGCTTTGTTCACAGCCAGCTCTATCCATAAGGGCTATCTGTGGGCTTGTAGGTCAAACCACATAGCCCAATATAAAACCTGCTGACAGAAGTACATCGGGCTGTAGAAGCAAAGCCAAAAGACCCTACCAAACATTCTTTATTTTCACACCCCCTAGGTAGTGGGCAAAGGGAAAGAGAAAGAAAAAATATTATAGGGAAAGAAAGATAGAAAAAGAAAGTAAATATCCTATCTGCATGAAAAAAGTTACAAAAATTAGAAGTGCTAGCATCTCCAGATGAGAAGGATCCAGTACAAGAATTCTGACACCATGAAAAATCTGAATGTCGTGATACCACCAAAGGATCACATGAGCTCTCCAGCATTGATTCTTATCCAAAATGGAAACTCAGAACTGACAGATAAAGAATTCAAAATATGAATTGCAAGGAAGCTTAATGAGATCCAAGACAAAGTGGAAAATCAAAGGAAATAAATTTCTAAAGCAGCCCAGGAAATGAAGGAAGAGATAAGTGTCTTAAAAAGAAATCAGTCAGAGCATCTGGAATTGGAAAACTCACTTGAGAAATTTTAAAATACAGTTCAATTTATCAACAGACAGGATGAAGCAGAAGAAAGATTTCAGAGCTTGAGGACCAATCTTTCACATTAACCCAGTCAGATAAAAATAAAAAAGAATTTAACAAAATGAACAAAGTATTCAAGAAATATGAAACTGTGTAAAGTGACTAAACCTATGAATTATTGGCATTCCTGAGAGTGAAGAAGAAAAAGTAAACAATCTGGAAAACATATTTGAGGGAATAATAATCTAAGAAAACGTGTCCAATCTTGCTGGAGGTAGAAATCCTTGTATCTGGATTTCTACCTCTAGCAAGAGTGAGACTCAGTTTCCAAAAAACAAAAATCCAGATACAAGGAATCCAGAGAACACTTGTGAGATACTGTAAGCAAACATAACTAAGGCATATACTTACTAGGCGGTCCAAGGTCAATACTAAAGAAAAAATCATAGAGGCAGCTAGGGAAAAACATCAGATCACATAAAAAGGAAGCCTCATCAGGCTAACAGTCGACTTTCAGCAGAAATCTTACAAGCCAGGAAAGATTGGGGGCCTATTTTCAGCAGGCTTAAAGAAAATAAATGTCTAACTAGAATTTCATATTTTGCCCAGCTAAGCTTTATAAGCAAAGGAGAAATACAATCTTTTTCAGACAAATGAGCTCCAGGAAAATGTGTTACCACTAGACCAGCCTCACAAGAGATCCTTAAGGGAGTTCTAAACATGAAAATAAAAGAACAATACCTGCTACCATAAAAACAAACAACAGCAACAACAAATAACCACACTTAAGTACATAGACCACAGATGCTATAAAGCAGCCACACAATAGAAACTACAAAGCTACCAGCTATCAACTTCATGATAGGATCAAAACCTCACATATCTATATTAACCTTGAATGTAAATGGTCTAAACACCCCACTTAAAAGGCACAGAGTGGGAAATTAGATAAAAAACAAAACTCACTTGTCTTCTGTCTTCAAGAGACCCATCTCACATGTAACAACACCAGTAGACTCAGAATAAAGGGTTGGAGAGAGATCTACCATGCAAATTGAAAAAAAAAAAAAAATACAGGGGTCATCATTCTTATATCAGATAAAATAGACTTTAAATTACAAAAAAGTAAAAAAGGACAAAGAAGGGCATTATGTAGTGATAAAGGTTTCAATTCAACAGGAAGATTCAAGTATCCTAAATATATATGACCCCAACATTGGAACACCAGATTCATAAAACAAATACTTCTAGATTTCCAAAAAGACTTAGCCACATGGTAATAGAGGAGGCCTTCCAGACCCCACTGACAGCATTAGACAGATCACTGAGCAGTAAAACTAACAAATTCTGGACTTAAAGTTGATATGTAACCAATTGGACTTAATAGGCATCCACAGAATACCCCATCCATCAACCATAACATATGCATTCTTCTCATCTGCATGTAGAACATGCTCTAAGATCAACCATGTGCCCAGCCATAAAGCAAGTCTCCATAAATTCAAAAAAATGAAAATAATACCAACCATACTCTCTTGGACCACTGTGGAATGAAAATAGAAATTAATACTAGAAAGATCTGTTCACAACTACACAATTATCTGGAAATTAAATAACTTGCTCCTGAATAACTTTTGGGTAAACAACAAAACTAAGGCAGAAATTTAAAAAATATTTGAAATAAATAAAAACAGAAGCAAAACATATCACAATCTCTGAAATGCATCAAAAACAGTGTTAAGAAGAGAGTATATAGCACTAAATACCTATCTCGAGAAGGTAGAAATATCTCAAATTAGTGAACTAATGTGACACCTAGAAGAACTAGAAAATGAAGAACAAATTAATTTCAAAACTAGCAGAAGAAAAGGAATACTAAAATTATAGTAGAACTGAATGAAGTTGAGACCCAATAATCCAAAGAACTGATGAAACTATAATTTGATTTTTTGAAAGGATAAACAAGATTGATCGATTGCTAGCTAGATTAACAAAGAAAAACGAGAAAAGATAGAAATAAGCATGATCAGAAATGACAAAGGTGATATTATAACCAATGCCATGGAAATACAAAAGATCTTCAGACACTCTTATGAACACCTCTGTGCACACAAACTAGAAAATCTAGAGGAAATGAATAAATTCCTGGAAACACACAACCTCTTAGGGTTGAATCAAGAAGAAATTAAAACACTGAACAGACCAATATTGAGTGCTGAAACTGAATGGGTAATAAAAAACCTACCAACCAAAAAAAAGCCCTGGACAGGATGGATTCACAGCCAAATTTTACCAGATGTCCAAAGAAGGGCTAGTGCCAATTCCACTGAAATTATTCTAGAAAATGAAGAAGGAAGGACTCCTCCCCAGTTTATTTTATAAATCCAGCATCACCTTGATACCAAAACCTGGCAAAGGCACAACAAAAAAGACAGCTACAGGCCAGTATTCCTGATGTGTATAGACGCAAAAATCATCTACAAAATACTAGCAAATTGAATTCAGCAACTCATCAAAAAGTTAGTTCACCACAGGGAAGTAGGTTTCATTCTTGGGTTGTAAGTTTGGTTCAATATATGCAAATCAATAAATGTAATTTACCATATAAACAATATTAAAAGGAAAAAAAAACATATAATCTTCTCAACAGATGCAGAAAAAGCTTTCTATTAAATCCAGCATCCCTTCATGATAAAAATCCTCAAGGAAACAGGCATTGAAGGAACATACCTCAAAATAATAAGAACCATTTATGACAAACCCACAGGCAACATCATACTGAACAGGGAAAAGCTGGAAACATTTCCCTTAGGAGCAGGAACAAGACAAGGATGCCCACTGTCATCACTTCTATTCAACATAGTACTGAAGTTCTAGCCAGAGTAATCAAGCAAGAGAAAGAGATACAAGGTATCCAAATAGAAAATAAGCAATCAAATTATCTCCCTTCACTGATGATATGATTTTGTTCCTAGGAAACACTAAAGACTTCACAAAAAGGCTTCTAGAACTGATAAATGACTTCAATAAAGTTTCAAGATTCAAAATCGATGTATAAAAATCAGCAGCATGTCTATAAACCAGAAACATTCAAGCTAAGAGCCAAATCAAGAATACAATCCCATTGACAATAGCCACAAAACCTCTGAAATACCTAGGAATACATCTAACCAAGGAGATGGAAGAGCTCTACAAAAAGACTACAGAACACTGCCAAAAAAAATTAGAGGTGACCAATCACAAAAATGGAAAAACGTTTCATGCTTATGGATTGGAAGAATCAATATTGTTAAAATGGACTTACTGCCCAAAGCAATGTACAGATTCCACATTATGTCCATCAAACTACCAACATTGTTTTTCACAGAATTAGAAAAAACTATGCTAAAATTTATATGGAAGCAAAAAGAGCCTGAATAGTCAAAATAATCCTAAGCAAAAAGAACAAAGCCAGAGGCATCACATTAGCAGACTTCAAGCTAATACTACAAGGCTACTTTAACCAAAGCAGCATGGTTATAGAAACAGAACATATAGACCAATAGAGCAGAATACAGAACCAAGAAATAAAGCCACATGCCTACAGCCATCTGATCTTTGACAAAGTTAATAAAAATAAGCAATGAGGAAAGGACTCTCTATTCAATAAATGGTGCTTGGACAGCTGGCTGGCTAGCCATATGCAGAAGAATGAAACTGTACTCCTACCTTTTACCATATGCAAATATTAATTCAAGATGGATTAAGTATTTAAATGTAAGACCTCAAGCTATAAGAATTCTGGAAGAGAACCTAGGAAATACCATTCTGGACATTGGCCTTGAGAAATAATTTATAACTATGTCCTCAAAAGCAATCGCAACAAAAACAATAGTTGACAAGCATGACCCAATTAGACTAAACAGCTCCTGCACAGCAAAATAAACTATGAATAGAATAAACAACCTACAGAATGGGAAAAAATATTTTTAAACTCTGCATCTGACAAAGGTCTAATATACATAATCTGTATGGAATTTAAATAATACACCAGACAAAAAACCACATAACCTTATTGATGTGTGGGCAAAAGACATGAACAGACACTTCTCAAAAGAAGGCATACAAATAGCCAGCAAACCTATGTAAAAATGCTCACCATCCCTAATCATCAGAAAAATGCAAATCAAAACCACAATGCAACAGCATTTCACAGCAGTCAGAATGGCTACTATTAAAAAGTCAAAAAACACTAGATGCTGGTGAGGCTGCAGAGAACTGGGAATGCTTCTATATTGTTGGGAGGATTGAAAATTAGTTCAGCCACTGAGATTTTTCAAAGAACTTATAACAAACAGAATTGCCATTTAATCCAGCAATCCACTACTAAGTATGTGTGTTCATAGCAGCACTATTCCCAATAGCAAAGACATGGAATCATCCTCAGTGCCAATCAATGTGGACTGGATAAAGAAATGTGGTACAAATACACTGTGAAATACTATGAAGACATGAATAATAATGGAATTATATCTTTTGCAACAACATGGATGAAGCTGGAGGCCATTAACCTGTGCATACTAACGAAGGAACCAAAAAACCAAATACCACATGTTCTCACTTATATGTGAGAGCTCAACATTGGGTTCATGTGAACATAAAAACGGCAACAACAAACACTGGGGACTACTAAAGGGGGAAGGGAGGAAGGGAGCAGGGGCTGAAAAGCTGTTGAGTACTATGATCACTACCTGGATGATGAGGTTATTCATACCCCTAACATCAGTATCATGCAATATATTCATGTAAATAACCTGTACATGTACCCCCTGAATCTAAAATAAAAGTTGAAATGAAAAAAAATACCTCTGCAGTCCCCAGCCATCATTTATTGACAACTCAGTGTTCTAGAGAGTAAGCTGAGCAATGCAGACCTAGAAATGAGTTAGATTTCATCCTTACCGTCAAGCAGCACGTGCTCATCTCTGATAATTTGCTGAGTATCAACCACACCATTTGTTGTCAAACATCTTTCTGATACAATATATCTGGGGGTTTATGACATAGTCCTACCATAGAGCTATACCAAATTTCTCATTTGGCAAGATGAGATTCACGTTATTCACCCAAAGGATAATCCAAAATTAAGCACAACCTTAAAATACTTAAATAGCCGGGCGCGGTGGCTCACGCCTGTAATCCCAGCACTTTGGGAGGCCGAGGCGGGCGGATCACGAGGTCAGGAGATCGAGACCATCCTGGCTAACACGGTGAAACCCCGTCTCTACTAAAAATACAAAAAATTAGCCAGGGGTGGTGGTGTGTGCCTGTAGTCCCAGCTACTTGGAGGCTAAGGCAGGACAATGGCGTGAACCCAGGAGGCGGAGCTTGCAGTGAGCCGAGATGGTGCCACTGCATTCCAGCCTGGGCGACAGAGTGAGATTCCGTCTCAAAAAACAAAAAAAACAAAAGAAAAACAAAACAAAAAAAACAATAAAATACTTAAATAAAAATCTGGCGGATATTTAAAAAGCAACAGAGAAATCAGCATTCCTTGGATATTTTAAAAAATTTTAATAGAAACTTATAGATCAAGGAGGCAAAAATATCAAGAAAATATGGGGGATGCAAACATAAGAAGCTATTTTCATCACATTTGTGTGTGCATGCATGCATGTGTGTATGTATGCATATGTGTGTGTGCACATGTTACTTTGTCCAATGTACAGAACAAACTCATAGTTGTTCGATATACATGGGATATTTACAAAATTTGACCCCAACCCACCCTACAAAGGAAGTTTTAAGAAATACCAAAGAATTAATAGTATGTGAACAATGTTCTCTGGCCAAAATGTAATAAAGTTAAAAATAAACAACAGATTTGGAGGTGTGATGGTTAATACTGAATGTCAAATTGATTGGATTGAAAGATGCAAAGTATTTATTATGGGTGTGTCTGTGAGGGTGTTGCCAAAGGAGATTAACATTTGAGTCAGTGGGCTGGGGGAGGCAAATCCACCCTTAATCCAGGTAGGCACCACCTAATCAGCTGCCAGTGTGGCTAGAATTTAAAGCAGGCAGAAAAACTTGAAAAGGCAAGAGTGGCTTAGCCTCCCAGACTACATCTTTCTTCTGTGCTGGATGCTTCCTGCCCTCAAACATCCGACTCCAAGTTCTTCAGCTTTGGGACTCGGGCTGGCTTCTTTGCTCCTCAGCTTGCAGACAGCCTATTGTGGGACCTTGTGATTGTGTGAGTTAATACTAACAAATTCCCCTTTATATATATATCTATCCTGTTAGTTCTGTTCCTCTAGAGAACGCTGACTAATACAGGAGGATTTGCAATTCTCTCTCTAAATTGAAGGGACCTCCAGCTTTGTGTGGCTTTTGCAGCTCTGTGCCCAGGCTGTTGAAGTCAAAAGCCAACGGCTTTAAGAACCCAGTGCATGATAACAAATTGTCCACTTGCTTTGTCTCACTACCTCCTCAGTACTGACTGCATCAAAGATTCTTAAAAGAAACAATAAAACCAACAAAGGGAAAACTGGCAACAAACAAAAAAGGCAGTAGACTATGTTCAAACAAGGATGAGTAGTTTTGATTGGGAGCAAGATGCAGGTAATATCCTTGGATCTGTTATGACTAGAGCAGAGGTTTTCGCTAGGAAGTAGTAGGGCATTTGATTGAGCATGAAGAAAGCAACCAAACCCAGAAGCTTTAGGAAAGTTTACATGAGGAAGTTAAAGACTGGAAGCAATTTACAATGAAGAACCTCTTTGTCTTCTGAAATTATAAAATTGGACTCTTAGGAAACTTGGTTAGGCAATGTATATGAGGCACTTCAAAAAGGAGAGACGGAGTTAGGAATAACATTCATGAGGTGATAAGTACACGGCACCAGAACACGTCAGTGGGTCAGGTGGTGGCAGTTTAGTGACAGCATGAACCAAGGTTTTGGTTATTGCTTCCAGAATGGTCCCCTCAGCTTCTCTCCTAATAGATATTTTAACCCAGGCTAAGTGATTTAGTGAGAACAAGAAGTTCACAGACCAGTATGTAAAGAAAAGTGGAAAAAGAGAGGAGCTCAGTAAGAAGAAATGTGTGGAGCCAGTTTATAATTAACAGATGAGTATCCCTTGCATACCACCTCCACTTCCCATCCTGCCAAAACACATCACCAAGGAGGAAAGAAATGATAATGCAAGAGGAGAAATCTGTTCTTTCATTCACATTAAAAAATAAATAAATAAAACACTGAGATGCTGAAGGGCATTTTCAGCTTAATCTAATCTAACTATTCTACATTTTAGAAGCTGCCATTTGGCATCCAGAGTACCAATGCTGAAATTCAATGAGGAAAAAAGGAAAATAACAGTTTGGAGGTTCCCTTGTCCCTACTTTTTTTTTTTTCTACTTATACCCTTTTATCTGCAATCTATTCTTTATCTTCATATTTGATTGGGAAAATTCATATGAAGATGAATGGGAAAATGCTAGGACTTCTTTTTCTGTTCTATTTTTTAAAATTTGAAGACTTTGGAAAAGATTTAAAATGACTTTTTTCTAATATTGAATCAATATAGATTTGCATTTAGTTTCTTTACATATAATAAAGATATGATATGCAAAATAAATTCCATTCAAATGAGTTACTTAAAAGAAAATCAGGACACTAGATATTTAGAACATAATTTTATTCTTTTCATTTATTAAATAATATTTTAGTATATTATAGATACTTAAAATATAAACATCACATTGATTCAATCATTTGAAATATAATATAGTTCACAGTGATTGAAGGGACTGTTTTGCTTTAATTTCCTTATTTGTAGTATAGATGAATATTTAGTAAAATTTTGTTGTAAAGTAAAATGATCTAAATAATTTTGCTTACCAACACATTTCATAGTTTCTTTTTCTTATTCTTCTTACTTTAATACAAATTTCACAGAAGTGTAATTTAATACATACTTTAAACAGAAAGATATTTTTATATCTTTCTGTATAAAATTGTATTGTAAGCTACTAACTACAAACGCCTCTGAGTACCTTCACCAGAACAAAGCTCCCACATCATAACTAGTTCAATAAAACTGGTTAAACATTTATTCAGGAAAGGAATGAAAACTGATTCTGCCTTCAATTAAAAAAAAAGCCTGAGGTATTAGATAATCAACAAACCCAGCTGTCATTTACAAAAAATGTTCAGAAGTTGAATTTTTCATTTAATTACCATTTGAACTTTGATAGCATTTTATAAATCATAAGGCTTTATTAGTCAGGGTTCCAGCAGGAGTGAGATGAAACAATCAATTGGGTAATTGAGGAAAGTGTAGAAAAGGGGTGATTTCCAAAGTTATGGACAGGGTACAGTGAAACCAGTAAGGTACACTGGAGTGTGCTGGGGTTAGCAACAGTTTGGGGCCATATCTCCGCCAAGACTTGACACAGAGGAGAGGTGGTTACTGGTATACAGAGAAGACAGTTACATGGAGAAGGTCACCTGACAGAAACTGTGGTCTTTGGGGGTGACTTTCCAGGGAGGGAGCATGGAGGAGAAATATCTAGACTTCATCTACCCCATTCTCTAGTCTTCTGTGATGTCGCTCATTAGCCAAAGTCAAGAGGCAAGAGGAAGCCAGAGGGCAAGGGATCCTGCCGATGCACTTCATGCTGGCCATCCTCACTCCCAAGACACAGAGCCCACTGGAGAAGGATCAAAATGAATCTGGAAGAAAAATAGAACACAGGCAGTATATGGGCCTAGATATATAATCTAGGCATTCACTCTAAACTTGTTTATTGAACATCTACTATATATGATATACTCTTCTAGGCACTGAGGTTACAAATACAAACAGGACATAATTCTCAGAGTGGAGAAACAATCCGGATGTTTTCTTTTCTGTCCTTTTTCTTATTTGAGATTTAAAGATTAAAAAGGAACTAAAGAAAACAACAACAACAAAAAGACAAAAATTTACCATAAAAGAAAAGATATCATGCAGTATAAAATATTCATCTACAGAAACAAATATAGGGCTGGGCATAGTGACTCATGTTTGCACTTTGGGAAGCTGAAGCAGGAGGATTGCGTAAGGCCAGAAGTTCAAGACCAGCCTTGGCAACATAGTAAGACCCATGTCTCTACAAAAACAAAAACAAAAACAAAAACCCAAGCAAACAAAAATCCCCAATTTTCCAGGTATGCTGGTGTGTGTCTGTAGTCCTAGCTACTCTGAAGGCGGAGGCAGGAGAATCTCATGAGCCCAGGAGTTTGAGGTTATAATGAGCTATGATGGTGCCACTGCACTCCAGCCTGGGTAACAGAGTGAGCGCATATTTCATATATGTATGCATGTGTGTGTGTGTGTGTGTGTGTGTAGTAAGAGCTACTCTTCATTGTAGCCTCCATCTGGCCTGAAAGATAAAGTTATTCTGGACCGAGAAATTCCTATAAATGAATAGTAAGCCTAAGTATATGAGGAAGCAAAGGAAATGGATTCATGCTTAACAAACTCTTCAATTAATAAAAGCTTGTTCCTAGGCTACTCTTTCCTCTGGGGAGCTCTCAGTATTTTATAGTCCTCGTCTAAGAAGCATTATAACTCCTCTGTGTTAGAAAGAATGGAATAAGTGTGTCAGTGGGTTGAGTATTTTTTCTCCCTCTTCTTTACCTTGGATATATTAACAGTGAATCAATGCTTTGCAGTTCTATCTCTAGTGGAAAATATTCCTTTCTTTTTTATATGGTGGCTAAGGGATAGATTTCCCTGCCTGCCCTGACTACGTCATGGTTACTGACATCATAATTTTTCCAGTGGCTAATCTTTTAATTAATTCGAAGAATATTGATGAAACTCTTTGTATTTTTGACAAGAAAACTCCTTAGTTTTTATTCATATTTAAGTTAAATGAAAAATTGTTTTATGATACATCTCTAGACTAAGTCGGACACAGATGATGCTGACAAAAATGACCCACTTAATAATTGATTGCTTTTTATTTCACTCTCAATTGCCTAAAAATGCCCTGGTTGCTTATGCACATACTGTATCTGTTGGAATTGATTTTTACAGGTTCATAAAGCCATAGTGAGTTTCTTTCAGGCTATTGCTTATCTAGTCCCTGCTAAAATTGTCATTAAGGCTGGCAGTAGAAGCAAGAAGTTTTGGAGCATGGTTTCCCAGCCAGTCTGGGAAAATACTCTCTCATAAGACACCTTAATGCTTTGTATTCCTGAAACTCTGACAGATGGATGCCAAGTTCCTGGCTAGAAAATGAGATAACCAAGTGTAACCTAGACATCAACTGGGATTTACTGACCCCTTAAGACTTGCTTGGACATCTGTTAATACCGGATGGAAGCCAAATAAATCCTTGAGGCTTCTGTAAATTGAAGAGAATGTGGTGCCTGAGTTTCCAGAGCCCCTCTTCATCTCATTCCTTTCTTGTCTTACATGCAGACACTTCAGTGGCACAGTGCAGATATGAAATAGACTCTTGGTCAACTTACCCCAGATATGCCCCCATCCTTCAAGGTATCTGCAAGTGTAGTAGAATTGAGGAGTTGTGGGAACATATGAATGATATGAATGCTAATTATAATAGTTATAACCCCACATTGAACCCCAACACATTAAAATAGTCTTTGGTCTCTCCATATCCTCCCCAGTGACCTTTCCTATTCATTGAAACAAGCTTGTTTAAGCTCCACCTTAGGAGTAGCTTCTCCTACTGATACTTGTACTCTTGGATCCTATATTCCACACCTGTGCTTTGTCAAGGCTCTTCACCAAATAAAGATGTAATCTTTCTAAAGGGTAAATGAACTATTATTAAGATGATATCATGTTTTATTTTGCTATGATGGGGCATATACTTCCTAAGAAGATAATTTAGTATTTCCATTTTTTTGGCAATGTTGAGAGACAGAAAACAATTTCAGGTTACATAATAAGGTAATTACAAATTTGGCAGCTGTGCCTCTTTGACAATAAAAGTGCATTGTTTCAGAGTGTGCTGATAATGTCATTTAAAACCCTGAGCATGTACTCTGTTCTTTGGCTGGTGAGTTTTACAAAGGTATGAGGAACAAGTAGGAAGATAGAAGTTATGCTGGGCTAAAGTTGTGCATCTTCAGAATATTTTTCCTTCTGGTTTCTGAACCTTAGGGAATCTCAAACAACAGGAAAGATGATATAGTTTTTAAAGCCCTTAGGAGGTCTACCCTAATTTCCTGCTTTATTTTCAAACCAGCTCTTTGATGGCTAAAATCTCTTTCAAGCAAAGCATTCTTTTCTGAGAACAAGTAAAACTGAGCCAGAGTCCACAGGAAAGACTCATTGAGCACCTGAAAGCAGGGAGGGGGTTAGGAAGGGAAGGACTGAAGTCACCTAAGCTAAATCTCAGCTCTTGATGTGCAGTGGAGCTCTGCTAAAAGAGCTGCAGGGGGAAGGCAGGCTTAATACTGTTAAAATGACTTTGTAGGTTCTATCTCCAGCTTTTGCTATTCAAAATATGCATCAAATGGAGAAACTCTGTGGTTGGCAGCAAAGTTGATGTCATATGATTTTAGTATGACCAAAGGGAAGCTAAGACAGATTCAAGATCAGAGTTATTTTTGTGTTATGAGTGAAAAATAGCAATAAAGGATGATATCAGGAAATGCAAAGGAGTAATTAGGGTCAAAGGGAAAATAAGTGGAAGCTGGAGAACACACTGTTGACACACTTTGATTCCCTTTCCATTTGATTTAGAAATTATTATTTTATTGCATGGATGAGGTAGAAGAGTTATAAAATTTGCTGAAATCTGAAAAATGCTCTCATAGCCCAGATTTTGAGACATGATGTATATTATCACTGTGAGCTTGGAGATGCTCAAATTTCACAGCTGCAACTAAAAAAATATCAGGGGAGTAATGCCAAATCAGGACAATGGACAGCAGCTGCAGCTCAAGAAGTCTTTGTTTGCCAAGTCTGGAGAGTCGTCTTAGAGGTGTTTTCAGAAAGTATCTTAAATATACTCAGCACTCAAGGCCTCTTGCAGTGTGATTACATTGTTAAGGCTTGCCACATGGCTTCCCAGAGGTAAGCATAACAAGCTCTGTGTGAAGAGATTCTTACAGACATTAGTGCATATAGTTTACATACAGATCAATAAAGATTGAGTTCCAGTCGCATCTAAGTCCTTACTTCTAATTGTTTCCTCTGAATTATAAGTGGATCACTTTTGCATCTTCCTAACTGAATCAGGGATTTAAACTCATTTACTTTCAGAGACTATGACCTAGGAGTACAGATGCTCACCTAACTAAAAGCCTAGTGGACCACTTAGTGCAAAACATTTTCCTTTCCTAGTGCTTACTTACAGAAATCCAATAGGGCTTTGCTACCCCAGCTATCATGGGCTGCTCTGAGCTTTAAAAGGTTGTCTTTGTCTGTTTGAGAACATCTGCTCCACACTCTGGTCATATGGTAGCCCTTAGGAAATGGTTCTCTAAGGCAGAAGCATGTTTCATAAGATTCATATGATTTACAAATGAGAATTTTAAGTTCTAATTAGTACTTTCAGGGTGATTCATGTGAAAAAAAAATACTTCAATTTGCATGTCAATGAAAACGTGCTGCCTTAGAAAACCATGCTAAATTATGTAATTAATTTTTGTACATAGGGAAGGATTTACTTTTCCTATTTCCAGTTCCCAGGAAATAGATTCAGAAAAGCTTAGTGTATTAGATATTTAAAACACATGACTATTGCAACATGAGGTTTCAAGTTTTGGTATGTTGCATGAAGAGAAAAAAAATATTCCTCAAAAAATTCTATTTCCTTTACTATTGCGGCCCTGTTTTTCTCTTCCTCTTTCTCCTTCCTACTTCCTTCTCTTCTCTTTTTTCTTTTTCCTCTTCCTCCTCCTCTTCCTCTTCCTCAACCTTCCATCTTTTTCTTCTGTTTATCTTTCCCTAGCATTGTAGCTCTTTTTTAGAAATATTTATGGCTGATGTTTGCTGTGTATTCTAATTTTGTTGGCTTTCATGCTAAAATCACTCATTTTCACAATGTGCAATCGTTACGTATAAAAACGTTTTATTCTAAAGTTCTTTCAAATGTTAACTAACCATTACCATGATAATTTGATTTCTAATTTTTGTACATTTAACTAGAATGTTGGCCTCTAATAAGCAAATTCAGTTGAATGCAAAAACAAACAAATAAATAACAGAACACTAACAAAAAATAATAAGAAAAAACTGTTACTGGTAACAGTAAATAAAAGTAATTGAGATACTGATAACAACACTGTTAACAATAAATAAAAATACTTAATTCCTTGAGTTAGAAGCATGATGACACAAAAGAATAATTATATATATTATTTTACATAGCTCTGTCATATCAGTATGCCTTCTTTTGGAGTACCAGAATTACACCATTTCTCATTGCTATAGTAGTTTATAGATTTGAAGTGGTATTATTATCTTCTCTTCCATCAAAATGGATATGGGCATATGATTCGGACTAGCAAGAATGAAAGTTCTTCATTCCCATGGCCACAGACATTGGTTCTAGGCTGTGCATTGATCTAAGATGGGCCAATCAGAGTTTTCCCTGGGATTTTTGCTGGAGCTCTCATGGAAGCACAGCAATAAAGTATACAAGACTGGGACTGACAGTGGTGGTCTTGCTGCCCCAGGAACAGAATCTGTTTGAGAGCAAAGCTAAATAGAGGCAGGTAGAATTGGATACAAGCAGGAAAACGACTGAGAGTTGATGCCATTGATTGCATTCCTGAAGGTTTACACAGGGATGGTATATTCTAGATAAATATGAGACAAGTGATAGGAAAAAAAAGTGACTTTATAGGAGATAGTAGCCGAAACAAGTTCAGGGGACAAAAATGGAGCATGAGACTTCTGAGATTTCAAGGACTTTGGAATGGCTGGGAATCAGGATATTGGCTGATTAGTGGTAGGGATGAGTTCAAAGGTAAATAAGGGGATCATCACTAAAGTGACCTTGAATGCCTAGTTAAGGAGTTTAGACTCAATCATGAAGGCAATGGAGAGCCACGGAAGGAATTTTAGCAGGTGTCTGACATGGTTAGATTTGCCTAGGGCTGGCCTGTGTTGAGGAAATAAGATGTAGAGTTTGAATAATTTTTAAACATCACGGTTGCTGTTTTCCATTTAGAAGCTTCAAACTAATAATAGAAAAATTTGAAAAACAAAATTTAACTCTTAAAAATCATTTTTTATATCTGTAAGCTTATTTTGTCATTTATATTATAAAACAGTGGAGACATTGTTATGAATATATTGATTTTGTCTTAGACATTCCTGCTATATTAAAAAAGTTAATAAACAAAAAGCACTACAGCTACTGAAAATGGAATCAGTACAAATAACTAAAGTTAGAAAAGCGAAGAGTTAACTTTGCAGTGAAGTTATACGATGGGAACTGAACTGGTTCTATTGCTCAGAAGAGACGTGTGTATTCAGCAGTGAAGTAAATCATAAAGCTTACACATTCTGTATGTCCATAGTCAATTTTTTCTGTTTCAAAATTCTCAAAAATAAGTAATTTATAGGATACTGGTTTTGCTATTCAAAGCAATGCAAACAATAATAGTTGCATATCAAGTGTGCTCAGATTTAAATAAACCTTTTTCTCATATTAATTTGCAGTGCTTTTCAGCTTGCAAAATCATTTTCCATTTATGTTTCCTACTCATGACACATCCCCGTGATACAGACTTACAGACTGTACAGCTCTTTGTTTTTGTTTGTTTGTTTGTTTGTTTTGAGACAGAGTCTTGCTCTGTTGCCCAGGCTGGAATGCAGTGGTGAGATCTCGGTTCACTGCAACCTCCACCTCCCGGGTTCAAGTGATTCTCCTGCCTCAGACTCCCAAGTAGCTGGGACAACAGGCGTGCACCACCATGTCTGACTAATATTTTGTATTTTTAGTAGAGATGAGGTTTCACCGTGTTAGCCAGGATGGCCTCAATCTCCTGACCTCGTGATCCACCCGCCTCAGTCTCTCAAAGTGCTGGGATTACAGGCGTGAGCCATTGCGCATGGCCACTACAGCTCATTTTTACAGATGAGAAAACTGAGGTGGAAGAGGATAGTAGTAAATTAATCATGGGAACACAGAGAAGCTGGACAAATTGAGATTTGAATCTGAGCTTGAATCTAAAGCTCAAGACTCTGCGGTTTGTTTGATTTTGCTTTGACTATCGTACCTTTAGTTTTTAAAGACAGCATAAGAGCCAACCCAGGGCAGCCAGTTCACAGAGTCAGGAATTAGGTGTCCAGCTGTGGGCCTGTGCTGTGGATGCCCATGTGAGTCTGGTACAGTCTAGTGGACCCATTGCCTTGTGCTCCAGCCTGAGCGGCAGAATGAGAGACCATCTCAAAAGAAAAAAAAAATGATTTATGCATATGTTACTGCATTTCATTTTTATAGCAATTGGGTAAACTGAAGGTATTTTATCTTCATAGTAAGAATGAATAAACCAGGTTTTTAAAAAATTGAGTTACCTTCAGAAAAAATCTAACATTTAGTAAGTTGTGCAAATAGAACTTCTACAGATGAACCTTGTCATTAGGCTTTTGATTGCATTTCCTTTGATGTTTCAGCTCCTGGAGAGAAGGCTAATTTTGCCCTTGATTCTTTGCCCTTGGCTCTTTTCTATCTTTTACCTCTCTTTGCCAGCCAAGGTAAGGATTGGAATTTCTCCCAGTATTCATGTGACTAATCACCTAGGTCACAGTGGTGAGTACATCCCTTCCAAGGAGTTGATTATCAGGTATCACTGCTTTCTACCCAACTGGAGGCATTTCCCACTGTCTGAACTCATGTAGACTTGGTGAGATAAGAATGCCAGTTGCTCCTGGACTTTTGAATGCTGCATTTTAAACTAGTGCCTATTCTCTCAGAGTTCAGTACTGACCTACACAGGAAGCCACATTACTTGGCTTTCTGGACTCAGCTGTGTCTTGCCCATGTGGTGGCCAGCAGCAATTCCTGTCCTCCATTCCCTGGCTAACTCCTACTCATTCTACTCTTGGCCTGACATCTTCTTCTCCCAAAGCCCTTTCCAGACATAGTTAATGTTGATTCAGATTTCTGTTCTGTAAGTTCTTGTTTCTATGACAGTGGTTTCCACATTGTGTTGCGAATGTCTATTTCTCAGGCTAAGACAGCACCGCCTTGGATGGAGAGCCTGTGTTTCCATCTTCCTAGCTCCAGTGCCACCTACAGGGCCTGAAACAGAGTACTATATGTAACCAATGAATACATGTTGAACTAAAAGCTTCCTGAATTAATAAAAATAATGAACACAGGAAATACTGAAAATACAAAATCATAAATACATGTCTTACATGCATACATAGATATTTTCTGTGGGTGACTTAAATATTTGATCGCTTTAAAATGATTGGAAGAGCCTCTTTAGTGAGAGTATATCAGGAAACACTATATCCATTTGGTGAAGGTATAGAGAAATGAACTAATGTTGATTAAAGACCATATCCTAGGACGGATTAAAATTGCCTTATGCAGGCCGGGCGCTGTGGCTTGTGCCTGTAATCCCAGTACTTCGGGAGGCTGAGCCAGGTGGATCACCTGAGGTCAGGAGTTTGAAATCAGCCGGGCGAACATAGTGAAACCCCATCTCTACTAAAAATAAAAAGAATTAGCCAGGTGTAGCAGTACACACCTGTAATTTATTGGGAGGGTGAGGCAGGAGAATTGCTTGAACCCAAGAGGTGGAGGTTGTAGTGAGCTGAGATGGCGGCTATTGAGCTCCAGCCTGAGCAACAGAATGAGACATCATCTCAAAAAAAAAAAAAAAAAAAAAAAAAGGGCATATGCATATGTTACTGCATTTCATTTTTACAGCAGTTGCATAAACTGAAGGTATTATATCTTCATAGTAAGGATGAATAAACCAGGTTTTTAAAAAATTAAGTTACCTTTAGAAAAATCTAGAATTTACTAAGTTGTACAAATAGAACAGAATCCCAGGAAAGGAAAGACTTAAAAGTCCAGTAGACTCAAATCTCAATACCTACGCTACATTTAATATGTCTAATACTTGCATGAGTATGTACTCTTCGTAAGAAGCTTTGGTGTATGTATGCATCTGTGCAGATGGGCATGGCCATGTGTATGAACCATGGAGCTGAGAATGCCTGAATCACAGGTTTGTTGTGAAGAAACATGAGCTAATATGCATAAAATGTGTAGCCAAATTCCAGGTATTAATAGGCTGGGCAATGATTATTCTCTTGCATAGTCCAAGAATGAGAAGAGAGAAGATTTCTCTGCTTCCATCAGAACAAGCAAATCACTGCCCTACTGTGGATACCAGTGGACCATTTGGGTCCTAGCTAGCTGCAAAGTAGCAAAGGATCACCCTCAAACTATTCTTGAGGGAGTTTACATCTAAGATGTTCCTTGAGGAATGACAATAGTTTAAGGCAGGCCTAGAAATGAGGTTCTGTCTGTAATGTGCCTGGGGAGAGCCAACCATGGAACAACACTCAGACCAACCAGAGTTGATTTTCACCCATTGCAGCCTGACATGTAGAACATCTGACTGCGCTGTGTCAAGTTTGCGTCATCTTTTTTTTTTTTTTTTTTTTTTT
>NW_012102232.1:97764-117909 GCF_000951045.1 Mandrillus leucophaeus | reverse complement strand
GTAGGAGCTTTCAGGGGCAAGTGGAGCTGCACTTTACAGGTCCTTTTAATGAAGTCAGTGTGAGCTCTCTGAATCAAAACACCTCAAAGGCTGTGGAAGTGAATGAGAATCAGATTCATCAAAAAAAATAATAACAAAAAGCCCCATACAGATTAAGGTAAAGAAATCTTACCTCAGAGCGTTGACAAGGATTGTCTCGGCTCCTTGGGGAGCTCAGCTCTGTGTGGGCAGCATTCCTGGTATAATTTCCTTTCTGCAGCTTGACTTTTCTAAAGCCATCATAACTTGAATCAAAGGGCCTTGTGGAAATGGAAGTTGGCATTTTTTAAACTTTATGAGTTATTAGGGGATGCTCTTTCAAATAAAATTCACTTTAGATTATGAAAAATAATGATTTGCTTACGAAACACAACTTATTCGCCTCAGATGAGCTAAAAGTACAATAGTTTATTCATTGAGTGGGTGGGGAGGACTTAGGAGTTACTTTAAAAAGAACTGAAATAGTTTGAAGATTTTTTTTTTTTTATAAAGGTCTCTCATTTCATTGTGGAAAGATCTCTCACTGCTCTTATTGAAGATTTGGCTCCGTTAGTAATGATTTCTTACCTTTCCCTACAAATTCTATGATTCATTTCTGTTATAACATTCCCTGTTTTATGAAAAGGTTCTTTTTTTTTTAAAATCCAATCTTACCTGTGATTAGTCCTGCCCTACTTTCCTATGTCACCTTCAAAAAAGTGATAAAGCCCGAGTTTCCTCCAAAAATAGACATTATTTGAGCCTCCTTGTTCTATTGCTGTGGTGTCATTAGGGACTTATGTGGCAGTGCAGATACTAAGAAGAAATATGTCATTTGGTTGTGAGGTCAGCCTAGTCTAGGGAGAAAAGAGCAATCTGGTGGTAAAACACCCTACAAAATAATATCTCTGATTTAACTCACAGAAAGCTCCCTGGAATTAAAAGACACCACCAACTTTTTTTCCCCCGCTAACCAGGACTATATCTATCTGACCTAGATTATCAGACCATGAAAAGTAGATATGAGTTCCTTGCAAAGTAAAATCATAAAGTCTTGGGGCTAAAATGAAGCTTAACAGCTTTCTGTTGCAACTCTTCTCCTTATTGTTGAATTTTGTCTTTAATGGCTTCTTCAGGTAGTTTTCTAGTCTTTTCAGGTACATTCCTTAACAAGAAAAACCCACTACTCATGAAAATTGAGCTCTTTGAGGGCATGGGCATTGCTTTTTAGTTTTTTCATTATTGTTATCACCTGAATCTAACCAATGCCTTGTATATATTAAAACTTCACTCAAAATTTCTTGAATGAATTAATGAATAAATGATTACTCTGAAGTACTCTTAATGTATCTACATAGTAAGTGTAGCATTAAAAATATATAACCTGTCTTTTCTGCTCCTTCTCCCTTTATCCCTTCTTTTCTGTTTGCTCCCCCTATCGTCCAGTGCTAGGCATAGAAATAACTAATGCTGGATACAAGAATCTAATGATTAGCTCTTTGTATAACAAAGGTAAATGCTTTGCCTGTTTTTGCAACTCAGATGTTTAAAGGAGTCTTAATGGAATAGCAGTTAAGAATTTACTAGCTAGGTGACCATTTTGCTTTTCCATATGCCTCAGTTTATTTATCTGTAAAATGGGGATAATAATTGCACTTATCTGAGATGATTAAGTGAAGAACCAAAACCATAATGTGTATAAAGTATTTCAGAACAGTATATAACATAGAGTAAGCACTCAGTAAACATTAAAACATTGATGTCATATGAAACAGCGTTTTATTCATCTTTGAGTATTTTGGTTATCTCTTGTTGCATAATGAATCACTCCATGATTGTCTCTCATTTTCCTATACATTAACTGGGCTCAGTTGCATGGTTCTCACTTGAGTTGCTCATATGTTTTTGCTGTCAGGTAGCTGAGAAGCAAGACACATCCAAATACTTGGCTAAGGAGAATGTCTAAGAATACGCAGACCCATGACTGGTTGTTGGCTGGGAGCTCAGCTGGGGCTTTCAACTAGAATGTCTCCACTTAGCCTCTCCATGGGATTTGAGCTTCCTATAGTGTGGTGGCTGGGTCTTGATGGGGAGCTTCTCAAGAGCAAGCACTGCAGGAGGCGCAACTGGAAGCTGCAAGGCTTGTTATGACCGCATCTCAGAAGTTACATGGCATACCTTCTGCCATGTCCTGTTGGTCCAAATAATCACAGAGCCTGCATAGATTCAATGGAGTAGATGAAAACATTTCATTTCTTGAGTGCAGGCAAGGCAAGTTTCCATTGCAGAATAGCATGTGGAATACAATAAATTGTTGGCACCATTTTTGGAAAATTTCCTCAGCTACATTGACAATTGCAATTTTTTCTTTTACATTTGAGATTAAATTTATCTATTACTTCTTTTTTCAAATATTTAGGGTCATATATGAAAGGTTAAACCTTCAATATTGTTTTTATTTGGTGGGCTTTTAAAGTTTGAGGATGGTTAGTATGCCTGTAGTGGGTATTTTTCTGGATAAATATAGGTGCTTAAATTTTTCTATAGAAAGACATGTTTAAAAGATCTTTTGATGTTTAGCTTCATCTTAAGGGTTGAATGTGGTGGCTGAAGTAGGCCAAAGAAGTGATTAAAAGAAATATACCAGCCACAGTTGCTTTCCTTAGACTGTGTTGAATAGACTCACTGGCCATTCATTTTGCCTTTCATTCTTACTTTCAGATCATCCAACAGAAAGAAATTTAAAGTAAAATCATTTATACTATACATTATTTAGTTATTCATATCCATATCCCTGCTTATCACAGTCCCAACATAATAACAAATAATTTATAGGCCTCAGCTCACACAGCAGTTTCATATACAATGTCTCATTTGATCTTCACAATACAAGCTGTGTTACCCGAGTGCCTGCTATTCCTTTCTTCCCATAAAGGTATTGAAGCTCAAAGAGGTTAAAAGATTATTCCAAAAAGAGAGTAATTATTTGAGTTATAAATACCTACTTGTTGTAAGGTCATAAATGTTCATTTAAGAGACATGATTTCATGGACATAGAGTGTTGAATAGTAAACACTGGAGACTTGGAAGATTGAGAAGGTGGGAGTGGGGTGAGGGATGAGAAATTATTTAATAGGTACAATGTATGCTATCCGGGTGATGGCCACATTAAAAGCCCAGACTGCACTACTACACGATATATCCACGTAATAAAACTGCACTTGTACCCACTAACTCTATACCAAAACAAACAAACAAAAACTGGCAAAAAATGTTCATTCATTTATCAAATTTCTGATTCTTCCATTATTGTATTAAAAATCAATTGTGGGTCCAACACTCATTCTGAATATCTGTCCACTTGATTCACTTGGCTAACACCAACATAGTATCCAGAAAAGCTGTAATTACTTTCCCAGCCCTTGAGTCTAAGCATTACCATGTGATACATTCCAGGTAAACGCAATATAAATGGAAGTCCTCTTGGAGGATTCTGGAAAGATTCTACTCTTTGCTGAAAAGGAAAGATGAGGGTGGTATTGTTCTTTCCACTGTCTTTCCTACCATGGCTGTAGTCAAAACGCTCAGAACTGCAGTCATTATTTAGTATTTTCCTATGAGGGAAAAGACATGAAAACTATAGTGATGGTGGTTTTTGTACTGTTGAACCCCTGACCCAATAATAGTAAACAATTCCTTTCAGAATTTTTTTAAACAAATGAACATATACACATTTGTTAAAGAGGTACAATCTTTGTGATTTAAGATGCTAATTATTGGATTATTAGAATTTAATAATATTCTTGATTTAAGCTGCTAATGACTGGATTAGAAGGAGAATGCCTTTTGGGTCAAAATAACGTTCCTCCTCTCTTTCCCTCCCTCCTTTCTTCTCTTTATTCTTCCTTCCTAATATTTCTTTTTCTTTCAGCATGTGGTGGGTTTGGAAGGTATGAATAATACTAAAGAATAGACTTGCCATTTGGCAGGAGTTGGATGAATATTGTTAAGAGATTTTATAGATGACCTTTCATTTTTAGGAAAAGAAATACACGTAAAGAAAGCAATGAGAATGATAAAGCACTGAACATGAAAATGCTCTAATTGGCTAATCAATTGTGGAACTACCAATTATCTTTTAATATTATTAACTCAATAAAAATATCCAGTACATTTATTGTTCAGAAATAAAAAATAGTCGTATGCCAGTCACAACACTGGGAAAGATATTTGAAAACATTTTTGTTGTTTTGACAAGGTGTACAATGAATCACTGATTCATTGTAATGTATTAGATAAATTATGCTGTTGTACACAAAGTCTTAATGCCTGTAAAAGTGAATTAAGATAAAGATTGATAATATATTCATATTGATTAGTCATATCTGCTTCTCTTACCCTCTTCCTCTTCTGTACTTCAACTTGAAACCTGTAAAATTTCTTATTGGGCACCGGCACAGGCTATTCCCTCTGAATGAAGCATATTTCCTCTCTTTACTGATTAACTTGTATTCACCCTGCAATCTCAGTTAAGACTTTCCTTCCTCTGGGAAGATTTCTCTTTTTACTTTATATAAAGTTAACTCTTTTTCCATATACTTCCATAGGGCCTTGTTTTTCCTCTATTACGTGTTTCAAGTTGCTTGTTTACTTGTTCAGTTCCAAGTTAAACTCTAAGTTCTATCAGGTAGAACCTTTAATCTCTGTATCCTCTGAGCTTTCCCTATTACACAGTGGGTACTTAAAACTTGTTGAATAATTGAAATAATCAATTTAATTGTCATAATTCTTATGTTTGCTTTCAACAAAAATAAAGTTTTAAATTATTTGAAAGAAACAAGTCTACATTACATGGTTTTTTTCTTAATCACAAAAAGAAATACCCCTTTCTTTTGAAGTTTTCCCATTTTTTATATTCAAAACAGTCTCTTGTCTAATTTTGCAATTTCTTCTTTGACATTATTTATATGCCAGAGAGCTATCAGTCTTCTCATTTGCCAATCTTTGTTTGCCAAGTGTCAATGTTCAAAGCCAGACTAATTTCCACATAACATATACTATATTTTCCTACTGAAAAGATCAAAGAAAAGCACTATGCTTGACATGATTTATTTTTGACAAATAGTGTAGCCTGCTTTAATATGTGAAAACATTTTTCATTAGGTTCCCGAGGGGTAGAATTATGTCTCACTAGATAAATATTCTCATTTTAACAAAGTTTTACTCTCTCCAATTTTGTTTTGTCTTGGTTGGTCACCTAGCATCTCCAAAGAATGCATACTCAGGTATAAATGTTTCTGAGATGTATTTCACAGTGTATAAGTGGTTTTAAAACCTCTAACATGTTGAGGCTGTTTAAACTTAATTTTAAATTCCTTCTTGAGTTTTTCTTTGCAGAATTTCTTAACTAGATTTGCATATCATTAACTAGTAGTCAAATAGACATTACAAACCAGCTCTCCTTTGCTCACCTTTCAAATTAGCTAATTTATCTAATTTATCTAATATTTTCTTTTCTTAACCTTCTATTTTCCAATTCATATATCTAATTATTTGCATTTTTTATGTGTTTTATTTTGTGGTATGGCATCTCCAACATTATTCTCATTTATTTATATTATTTTGTATGACATCTTGAATAACTGTAACTTTTTGAATTATTCAGCTCTCTTAGAATAATTCAAAATTGAAATCCATTAATCTGGTTTTCTTTTCCCCTCCTCACATTCTTTTGGGATGATAATGATACATAGCTCCTGCTCTCCTAGCACCCCTTTGCTATTAAAGAGTACGCAACACTACTGCATTGCTAATCAATGATTAGACATCATTTTTTTCCTTACTATTCAATTTCATTAATTCTCTATATCAAAATAAGCCTCAAAATTCTTCTAATATCTCTTGTATGAATCCATTCATCTCCTCATCTTTTCTACTCTCCTGCTGGGCTTTCATCAGATCTCACCCACCTTAGTGAGAAAACCTACTAACTATTCCTTCCCATCCCATCATACTTCTAAGGAATTTTTTTTTCAAAGATTACTTTGGAAATCTAATCATAGTAGTTTTCTGTGTGAAAATCTACAGTTATTTCCATCTCTCTTTGGAAACATTTCAGTTTCTAGTGTCGGTAGGTTCCAGCCCTACTCATTTTTTTGTGTATCTTCAAACAAATCTTATTTTCTTGCCTTCCTGATCTTCTGATCCTCTGCATACAGTAGGCTCTTTGGCTGGAAATCCTCCTCTCTAACCCCACTGCTCCTGCTCACTTCTTGCTTCTTCCCAAGGCTAACTCATCCTCCAGGTCTCAACTGCAAAATTCTTCTTCACAGCCTAGACTCCACCCTTTCCTCCCAAGCAGGTTTAGTCCCCAGCCCACATTTTTCCAGAGTCCTCTACTTTCCTTCTCCTAGTTTTTTATAAAAACATCACTTTTGTTTTTTAAAATTATTATTATTTTTAATTGGCAAATCAAAATTATGTACATTTGTTGGGGTACAAAGTGGCGTTTTGATATTTGTATACAATGTGGCAAGATTAAATCAAATTAATTAACAGATCCACCACCTCGCCTTCTTATTATTTTTGTGATGAAACATCTGAAATGTACTCCCTTAATTATTTTGAATTGTACAATACATAATTATTGGAGATAGTCACCCTGCTGTGCAATAGACTCCAAATGTACTCCTTCTGTTTACCTGAAACTCTTTAGCCATCGTCTCCCCATTCCCTCCTTCCTTCCCACTCCCAGCCTCTAGTTACTTCATTCTATTTTCTGCTTCTATGACTTTGACATTTTTAAACTCCACATGTAAGTGAGATCATGTGATATATGCCTTTCTTTCTGTCCCTGGCTTATTTTGCTTAGCATAATGTCTTCCAGGTTCTTCCATGTTGTTATAAATGACAAGATTTCCTTCATTATTAAGGCTGAATAGTATTCCATTGTGTACATATGCCACATTTTAAAAATCCATTTATCTGTTGATGCACACTTAGGCTGATTTCATATCTTGGCTATTGTGAATAATGCTGTAAAGAAAATAGGAGTGCAAAAAATATCCTTTTGACAGATTCAATTCAATTCCTTTGGATATGTATACCCAGAAGAGAGACTGCTGGATCATATGGTAATTCTATTTTTAGTTTTGGAAGAATCTCCATACTGTTTTACATAATAACTGTACTAACTTACATTACTACCAACAATTTACAAGGTGTCCCTTTTATTTGCATCCTTGCCAATACCTTTTATCTTTCATCTTTTTGATACTAGCCATTCTAAAAGGTGAGACATGATATCTATGAAACCACAAAAGGTCTCAAGTAGCCAAAATAATCTTGGATACAAAGAACAAAGCTGGGGTCATCACACATTCAGATTTCAAAAATATTATAAAGCAATTATAATCAAAACAGCATGGCAGTAGAATAAAAACAGACACATCAACAAATGGAACAAACAGAAAGCTGAGGAATAGACTCATGCATTTATAGTAAATTGATTTTCAACTAAGGTGTCAGGAACACATGATTGGTCAGCCTCTGCTGTAAATTTTATGGGGAAAACTGGATAGCTACATGCAGAAGAAGGAAATTAAATCCTTATCTCACACTATATACAAAAATAAAATGGATCAAATACTTAAATATGAGACCTGTAACTGTAAAACTACTAGGAAAAAAAAGAGAAAAGGCTCTATTTTGGTCAATGATTTTTTAAAAAATATAAATCCAAAAGTACACAGAACAAAAGCAAAACTAGACAAATGGAATTGCAAATGGAATTAATTTGATTTGAAATCAAATTAAAGGCTTCTGTACAGCAAATAGAACAACTAACAGAGTGAAGAGACAATTCAGAGTGGGAGAAAATATTTGCAAACCATGTGTCTGATAAGGAGTTAATATCCAAAATAAATAAAAAACTCAACTCAATAGCAATAAAGCAAATAACCCCATTTAAAAGTAAGCAAAAGACCTAAACAGACAATTCCTAAAAATACATACAATGTTTAACAGGTTTATGAAAAAAATGCTCTGCATCACTAATCATTAGTAAGATATAACCATAAAACCATAGTGAGATATAACCTTCTCCTAGCTCTTACCCCATTGAACTCTAGTGGCCTCTTGGCTGTGCTGCCCTTATTGTGAGGTTAGATTGCCCATATTTTTTTGACCCACCTGGAAGCATATAATCATTATTTATAAAATAAATTAATTCATAAAGTTACTTTCTGTATCGTTTTTGATTATTTCCTGTTTTCCACTTGGCAATATGTCTCTTTTGTCTTCTTTTAGGAAGGTGAAATGCTGTAATTTCTTTTCTATCAATGTTATAAGCTTTCTAAAATTATTAATTTGAATTGTATGTTTTTAAATTTTTCTCATACTCCTTTTAGTATTTCAGATGCCACACTCTTATGATTACTATCTTTCAAATGTTCTTTCTGGAGAAAAAAATGAGTCACGGTTTGAGTTTTATGTGCACTGACAGTGACCTCAAAAATGTTACTTTATTATGCCTAGTTCATAGTGCTTTAGATTTATTTAATTGGAAAAGTCAAATTGTTTGATTTCTAATTCTGCTAATGCAATGCTGTTGGGCCAAAGGGAGGTAGAGAGAAGTCTTAAAATTGCGTGCCATTTGTATTAATTAATAATTGGCTTAAGTCTCTTTAGTAAAGATGCAATATCCCATTAATTATATTAGGATCCCACTATTATGGAGTGAAAATAAGGTAAAATATGTGGCAGGCTATTTTCCCAATAAAACCTTGCACAACAGTTTTAGAACATTAGTAAACTGTGTTTTATGAATACATGTAATAATTCAATTTTTCCTTGACTTGAAACTACCAATATGAGTGACCAGAGAAGTAAGTTTATATTACACAGTATTAAAGACAATTTATAGTTACTTTTTCAGAGGTATATTTTATTAGTGAAATTTCATAACAGATAAGAACATAAAATAGAATACTGACATTTTGTAAACTCATTGTACTAGGCTAAAAAAAGAAAATTCTGTTATAGAGACATCTTTCTTTCCAACTTTAAATTGTTCAGGAAGATGTATTTGAATTCACTGACCTTGTATTTACTTACCAATAGCAAGTAACAGGTACATTAAAGAATATAAAGACATTGAGTTTAAATATCTAACCAGGAAGTGGTTTCTTAGGATAGTTATGCAGGCAATACATTCATTTGTCTTTTCAAATTATTTTCCTTTGTCCAGCGAACTAACCATAGCTAACTACCAGGTACAGGTTTTTAGTAAAGACTATTAGGTTATCAGCAGTGCCTCTTATTTCTGCTCTCCAATCAGCAGATCCTCTCTTTTCTGCGCCCCAAGTGTAGGCTCTAGATAACCATGTTTCTGCTGTGCAGTTCTGCTTACCCACGTTCATAGTCATGATATGTCTGCTGTGTTGAACCTCAGTATATCCAAAACTTAATCTGCAGGACAGATCTCTGGATGGCTTTGGACTGACCCAATTCACTCCCACTTTCCTGCGTATAGTTCTTGGAAAAACTGTAGAATGTGCTGGGACTACATTCATCCTGAGACATAGGCAAAAACTGCCTGAAACAGTCTGAGTCTTGTTCTTGTCCCAACCAGAAAATGTAACATCTTGAGCTAGGGAGGAACTGTCTGAGACAAACTGGGCTTTGTTCCCTCTTCCCCTGCAAGCAGGATGTCCTTCAAATCTTTGCCCAGTGAGTGATATTGCCCTGAGGTATATAACTTGGGTTGGGACAACTTCTGGGGTCCCTCAGCCACAGTACAAGTGGAACACCCAAGGTTCAGCCTTCCTCCATCTGCCCCAGGCAGCTTTCTTGAGCCTTGAGGGACTGGATCACAATGGATCCTAGGCTGCTTTTGTTGCTTGCTGCCTATCTGTAAGTAATAAATCTATTTTATGTAACTTGTTGTGTGTGAGTGTTCTGTCTCATCGGACTTAGGCAATTGGTAAAACTACAGCCCAAGGTGCAGTGGGCAAAAGTGTTTGGAGTCCTATTTCTGAAGGTTGGTATTGTCATAATCTTTGCTATTCTCCATACAGTGGGAGTTCTCTCTTGGTGCTAGTAATTGGAGAACGTGGTCCACACTACATTGTGTATAGTAGAGGCTCAACAACTTTTGAATGAATGTGTACATGAAAATAGGCACCTGACTTAAGTCGGGCTGTTCAAATCTTGTCACTTGAAAATTGCAACTGAGAACTATGGTATTGTATTGGTGGCTACATCACATCAATAGTAGATGTTCAAGAGGAAAAAAGCTACAAGTTGTGATGCCAACTTACCCATGCCTGGTCAGGTTCCTATTTCACTGAAGTGTGGTTGCCTAGCTTTAATTATAAGAGATACTCCAGTATATCTATTAAACAAGTTACTCTTTCTTACAACCACGAACTCATGCATTGTGCAACTAAACCATCACTTTGATCTTCTGAAAGTGTTTATACATGTGGGGGTAGAAATAGATGGCACATATGCACATAAATATGAGCACGTATTGATTGTGTTTCTCTAATTATAGCTGACACAAATGAAAAACTAATTGTAATATGTATTTGTGAATGGGTGTTATTGATTAACCTAGAATTACACATTTAGTTATCACTTTTTATGTGTCTCTCAGCATAGAATATATATGTATCTGGATATAAAAATTTGGGAGGGAACATTTTAAAAATTGGCATGGGCTATGTGTATGCACATAGATATATTTTAAGACTGTGTGATTATAATGTATGTTCTCATTTATTATGGGTTCTCATTATGGATTGAAGGTTATTGTGCCCCCTTTTATCATGTCAATATTATAGAGGAAGCTTAGTTTTCTGTTTATTTTATGTGAATATGTGTGTTGTATTTGTTAATTTAAAAATCATTCTGACTAAAGAACAACAAAAATAACATGAAAAAACTAAGGTGTTTATCACTTGTTTATTCATTGCTTCTTCCTCTTTCTCCTCCTCCATTAGCCTCATCTGTTTTGATTCATTAAACTAGTCATCTTACATGCAACATCTTTCCATTTACAATTTCTTCCACTTAAGAGAAATAAATATTAATATTTAATTTGGAGGTTTTCATTTCCTATTATATTCTTTTATATGAAAACATTGTAGTTACTTTGACTAATGCCATTTTGATTAATCTTTTAAAAATATTATAGACCCTTTGGAGAACAGAATATTCCCAGTTTACTGATTATCAGATGATATTTAGATATTTAATTTCTGTTTAATTTTTATATATTGGGAATGATGAATAGATGATAGATTACTGTAAATCTGTTCTTTCTTCTAAAATGGAAACATCTTAAAATATTTCCAAATAATTATAAATATGTAATTCTGAATACATTTTCCTGACATTAAGGGGTGTTTTAAAGATGTGTAGATGAGAAACTCAAGATTTGCCAAATTTCTGTTTTGCAGGAGGTCTTATTCCAGGATTGGTAATTATCATTTAATGGAGAGAAGCTTTAAGGTCTGGATCCCATATACCCTAGAATTCTAATTCCAATGTTGCAAACATGAGAGTAATTCAAGATTTGGTGTCAGAATTTTTTTATCTCGTTTTGGGAATAGTGCAGGATGTTTGTTTTTCCCCAAAACTCAGAATATTCTGGAAGTGATTTTCAGTAGGGCAAAGGTAGGGTCAGTCATTCAGAGGGTATTGACTAATGCTTTATTGAGGTGTTGTGGAGGTAGTTTTAATGTTGGCAATTTTTCCATTTGCATCTTTCTCATCTCCCAACCTTATGTTCATTAATTAATGAAGAGACTTTAGAATTTGAAAGGACAATGGGATAACACAAAGGGTCAAATTAGACTCAGGAGCAATCACAAGACACAGGAAAATGCTTCTTTCTTTGAAGAAGTCCAAAAGAAGTCCCACACCATTAACAGAGCTCCCAGAATGTCCTTTTTCTTCAACATTGCCAAAGCCTGTCATTCCCCAATAAACCCACAAATCTCAGGTTTTTAAAAATTAGTAATCTAAAAAAAAAAAAAAAAAAATCACATGTATCCTGCTAAAAGCATTTTGTAGATAAGTGCTCTCCATCACATTTCTGCTAATATCTTTACCCGGAGGTCTAGTTAAGAGCCAGGTTTACAATGGCATTGCCTATGGTCATTATGTATTGTTTTATCATTTTAGAAATGTTTGTGTTTCTTGGTTTTATTCAGTTTGTCATAGTTGTCTACAGTTTTTTTTTTTTTTTTTTTGTATTTTAGGGTAATCCAAGATGGATCAGAAATTCAGGATCTTCACGGTTAACGTGGTGGCAGTCAGAAAGAAATGCAATAGAACTGATTTAAGCTCTAGATCATGATAGCCTGTGATGTGGTTATGATCTGTTATTGTTTGCGATTTTCTGTACCATCATATAGTAATGACAGTTTGTTATGTAGTGGAGATGACTGCACCAGACCTATGTAAAAATTTAGTTTCTACTAAAAATATTCTTCTTGAAGCTTATGAGACTATTTTAAAGTAAATAATTTCCTAAAGAAATAGGCCTCTGGTGAAACACCAGGGAATAAAGGAAATAAATTGAGAAAAACGCCACAAGCTTATTTTTATTGATCCCATTCCCATAGGTTTAAATGTAATTTTTAATTAGAGTGTATCACAGAAAATACCCTTTTCAATTTATTTTAAAAGATTTGATCATATTTTTGCCCTTTTAACTTATAGCTAGAGCAACACATACTGTGAAAAGTTTAGAAAAGTTAAATCTAAAGTCTGTCCTTGATGTGACTAGTCAATTATTTCTTAAATAAATGATAATAAAAACTTAAAAAACAGGTAAACAGAGCTGGCTTTTCTGTCTCCAAATTGAGTATATTGATATGTAATTCATAAAATTATTAAATTTTATAAAATACACTATTGTTTATCTAAATTTGATGATGTTGATTTTAGGAAAAGTTGATCATATAAACATTAAGATATATTGATGAGTATATATGAACTATTTAATTGTTATATTTGTTCAGACAATTCAGTGTAGTTATTATCTTTGCCTGATAAACTACAATAAAAATGGACTTTTTGTTGGCATTGCGTAAGAAGCATCTAAATTTTCAGAGGTGCAAACAATTTTTCTTTAACTTCAATTTTTTTGTTTCTATTTTTTATAGTTTGTCAATGAAATTCTACATGCATCTGGAATTTCAAGGTAATCTATTACATTTTAAATAATTTGAAGCTTGACAAGTTATAATATACAAATGATAAATATCTGTGCTGTTGCTGGGCTGGTTCACCCTCAGGAGATCAATTCCTCATTTTTTCCCATAAAGGAAAATCACAAGGGTATTGATCCAGCAGGAGGTGTTTCTTCCATGTTAGTTGGCTTCTAGATGGATTTAGCTAATGGGAGGTACTTATTGGCACTGGAGGAGAAGTCGGTTTGCTTTTCCTCTTCCTCTTTGCTTTAGGCAGCACTTCTAGCAATAGCGGTACCACTTCCACGGGTCCAGGCCCTGCTTGAAAGGTACATGTTGGCCCCAGTATCTTGGAAATCCTTGGCTGGTTCCAGGCTCCATAATATTACCCACTCCCTGTTGTCTCTGTAGCCTGTGAGTAATGGTGACCTTATGTCTTTTTAAAATCTCAGCATTGCTTCCTCTCCTCTATGTGGCTATTCAGTTCTGTCATCAGATATATATAAAATTTGCTGCATTAAATTTTATAGCAGTTCCAAATACCTTGTTTCTGTTTCCTGGTCGAGCCATGGCTGATACATTCTTCATATTAATTTTAAAGAATGCTAATCTATAATTTAAAATCATTATAGATTGGAAAGCTCATTGGAAAATGTGCATTTATTATGTTTAGATTAGATGATTGTACTGGACTGAATGTGTAGGTCCTCCCAAACCTACCCCCAAACTCATACACTGAAACCCTAACTTCCAGTGTTATAGTATTAATAGGTGGGGCCTTTGGGAGAGGATTAAGTCATGAAGGTGGAGCCTTAATACATGGGATTAGCACCCTCATAAAAAGAGACACACTTATGCTATCTTTCTCTTTCTTTCCCTCTGTCTCTACTCTCTACCATGTGAAGACACAATGAAGAGATGAACATGTGCAAACCAGAAAGAGTACCCTAACCAGACACTATAGCTTGCAGAAATTTGATCTTGGACTTCCCAGCCTCCAGAACTGTGAGAAATAAATGTTTGTTGTTTATGACACTTAGTCTATGGTAGTCTGTTATACAGCAACTTGAGCTGACTAATGCAGTATTATCAAGTCAAGAAAAACAATTGGGTAATTTATCAAGATTCTTTTCTTTTATAGCAGATAATTTATTTCAACATTACTTAAAAGTATTGAAACTTTTCTATGCTGGGAATTGCAGTGCTGCTGGTGAAAGTGGTGCCAGAGTTTGTGTGTATGTCTGTGTGTGTGTCTAATCGCATTCAGGGAGCATTTGTTTAGTCTGTTTTAAAGCTATCAGAGCTAACATTTGTGTATGTTTGTTTTCTTTATCTCAGCTCTGGTAAATCCATGAAAAACAGATGAAAGCCAAATCTTTCATTATTTCTAAATCCCTGATTATGACATATTTCTCCTACAATGTGTCCCAAAAGAATGAGAAAAGCATCTGTAACCACGCACAGGTTATGTTGTAGTCCCCTCAGTAGCATTTTGTCCATATGGAGCTTAATTCTGTAAACTACCTATAACTAGGTATAAAATTCAGACAGAAAATAGCAATTTATCACAAGTGTCCAGCTGGCTTCTTCTTCTAAGTGGTTATTTCCTAATCTGCAATCCAGCCATTCACTGCCCACTCACATTTTTGAGCTATAAAATCAATAATAAATAGCAAGAACATTCCCTTGAGAGCTTAGCCATGCATTCCAACTGGGAAGAACAAATGAAGGGCAATGCCATAGAACTGTGTGCTTGGGTTTTAATAGAAGAAATAAAAAATGGAAAAATGGAAGTTGCTTCTTTCATCCAGTTGATCAATAATGCAATGTAAGCTTAAGCTTAAAATTCTCCCTAAATCAAGAAATGTTCTTTAAAAGAAAACCTTTAGAGAAATAATTTTTTCAATTAGCATAATATTTGAAAGATTCTTATATATTTTACTGACTTAGTGATCTTTCTTCAATATAATTGAACCTGATCAGTTCAAAATACCCATTTTGGGTCCTCTTCAAATTGAAGTCTGGAAATCTTTAAAATGTTGACAGACATTTTAACGAAAGTTAAACAGTACACTGACAAAGTGCACTGTTATCTCCAGTTGCATTTCCAACAGAACTGTGCTCTCTAAAAATATTTGTAAAATAGATATGTACATGCACACATAGACACATATACCCATATATACACTTTTTACACACACATACTCACATGCAAACATAATGAAATCAGGTAAGAAACTATTTTAGCAATTCCAGATAGGACTAATTTGTTCAAACAGTGTATATATATGGATATTTTATATGAACACTGTTCATTTGTATGTTTATGTACATATCTACAAATGTTTGAGTGAATTCTTACCATCTAGAAACTAGTTACGACTAATTTCACTTTAGAGGTAATAAACTAATTCAAAAATTAATTTAACCACGATCACATGACTAGCATTTCTCTTACTGATAATTTGAACTCAAATAGGACCAATTCTAAAGCCCTCATTTTTAATTATATAATTCTATCTTCCATAGTAAAATCAATACAACAAAATTAAATCTATTGGAAGGCAGCTTACAATTAAAAGACAGTTGAGTACAACAGAAAACAAGTTAGTCATATCAGGAATGGCCAAATAGTTTCTTTTTTGAATTATGTCTGTATGTGAGTGTAGAAATATGTATATATGGGTATTTTGTATGAACACTGTTCGTATGTGTATTTATATACATATCTACAAACATTTATATACATATCTGTGTATGCACATATCTATATATACTAGTATACATGTACATTTATATACCTATAAACGTAAATATATATACACAAAAATACACACATAAACACATATAAAATTTAACATATTATCCACTGATCAGGTATTATCTTTCTGTCATATTGTTGTATCCATGGTTTATTGTTTTCCCAGAAGTGTGTTATAGGAAAATTAAATAATTAAATAATCCATTATGACAGAAATATTTTCCATGATTCTGCTTTTTATAATAGTATATATAATAAAATATGATATACCCTTTTGTTCTCAAGGCCTTGCAAACTAATTGATAAACATAAATACAAAATTTGTAAAACTGTAGAAAAGTTATCATTAATAAATACCAATGCTAACTCATTAAATCTATCTAGGAACTAGTTATTACTAATTTTACTTTAGAAGTAGGAAACTAATTCAGGCATTAATTTAACCAAAATCTCATGACTAGCATTTATCTTACTGCTAATTTAAACTTAAATACAACCAATTCTAAAGCCCTCATTTTTAATTGTCTATTCTGACTTCTATAATAAAATCAATACAGTAAAATTAAATCTATTGGAAGGCAGCTTACAATTAAAAGACAGTTGAGTACAGTAGAAAACAAACTATTCATATCTGAAATGGCTTGTAAAATTTTCATAAAAGGATAAATTTAATTATGTCTTAAAAATTAGGTTAGTCATTGAAGAAAAGAGCAGTCTTAATGTGCAGAATTTGTGGAGTGGGAAGGCACAGATATGCGTAAAGCAGACAATAAAATAAAATTAGCTAGACTGTCAGATCCAAGAAGGTCCATGTTTGGAGATTTTGTTGAAAATGTTGATTATAGCCAAATTCAGAGGGACTTGAATGTTTGAACAATATCTTGGCACATAAAAACACTCTATAAATGTTTTCTGACTGAATAAATTAATGTATCCTGTAGGCAGTAGGTCACGTGGATGGTTTTCAGTGTAAAAGTATGGCACGATGACAGTATTGCTTTATAATGATTATTCTGGTGGCATGATTCAGCATGAATAAAACTGTAGATTGAAAAACTTCTAAGCATGAGATTAACAGTGAATAATTTAAAAGAACGAATGGGTAAAATAGATATTTGGAAGTCATATCATCAAGTCAAATGTCCAAGGTCTCTGGAAATAAAATAAATCATTAAATACGATTCAAAAACATATATTGAACACCTACTAGGTGCCATATAAACAGGTGTGGAAACAAAAGGGGACATGAATTCACAGGTGGAATTACGTAACAGTGTGAAAAAAGCAGAGAAGCGTAGAGGGGAGTGATTACTATGAGATTAAGAGTAACAGGAAAGTCATCAGAAATAGCTGGTTAGACTTCACCTTGAGTGAAAGTTGAACTTGTCCAAAGGACGCGTATTGCATAATAAAAAAATCTGCTTTCTAAGAATACAGTTTGCTTGTAGTAAAATTATTGCAATAAGGTGAAAATACAGAAATGTAGTGTTATTTATATATACACATATGTTTGCAATTATTTCCAGATATTACAAAAGGCAGTTTGGTAGCCAGTTCTAAATTCTTGGAGAAGGAGAATTTTGTTTTATTTTTAATGTTTTATCAAAAAATCTTAACCTATTTAGGAATACATTTCATATTTTTATATATACAGATGTATAATATTTATTTAAATCATATAGTATAGCTTAATTTCAATATTTGGCTAACATTAGTATGTCTTAAAATTTTATGAGTTCAACATTTTGAGTTGCAATGCTTTGGAATGAGTACTTTATATTAATGCTGTTCTTATCCATAAAAATATTGAGTATTATATTGTATATAGTATACAGTAGTGTCCTCTTATCCACGGGGGAAATATTTTTCTTTGTTGTTGTTGTTTTGAGACAGATTCTTGTTCTGTCACCCAGGCTAGAGTGCAGTGGCGTGATCTCAGCTCATTGCAGCTTCTGCCTCACTGGTTCAAGTGATTCTCCTGTCTCAGCCTCCCGAGTAGCTGGGACTACAGGAGCCCGCCACCACACCCAGCTAGTTTTGTACTTTTAGTAGAGGCAGGGTTTCAACATGTTGGCCAGGCTGGTCTCAAACTCCTGATCTCAGGGGATCCACCAGCCTCAGCCTCCCAAAGTGCTGGGATTACATGCATGAGCCACTGTGCCCAGTCCATGGGGGATACATTTCAAGATCTTCAGTGGGTGTCTGAAACTGTGGATAATATTGAATCCTTTATACACTCTGTTTTCTTTTTTAATAAAACATACCTATGATAAAGTTTAACTTATAAAATTGGGCACAGTAAGAGAGTAGAATAATTATAACAATCTACTCTTCGTAATTTCACAGATATGAGATTCTTACTGTATATCTTAGCAACCTCAGTATATGGTTATTTTTCTTTCCTTATTAAGATAATTTTCACCTTATCACTTAAAGGAAACACTTCTATGCATCTCTTTGGTGAATCCAAATTGCCAGCATTATGACTTTTGCACTTTGGGGCCATTATTAAGTAAAATAAAGGTTGCTTGAACATAAACACTACAATACAATTCAACAATCACCTACTAAGGGGATGGCTACTATTGAGCAGGTAGCATCTACAACATGGATACCCTGGACTTTCCATGGAATGTGAAACCACAGATAAGAGGAGACCGCTGTGTATGGTGAAATAAATTTTATATTGCATAAACAAAACTTGTTTGAAATTCTTTTTTCTTTTTTGGAGACAGGGTCTCACTCTGTCTTCTAGGCTGGAGTGCAGTGGCATGGCATGGTCATAGCTCACTGCAGCCTCAAACTCCTGACCTCAAGAGATCCTCCAGCCTCAGCCTCCCAAGTATCTGTGACTAAAGGCCTGAGCCACCAGGTTCAGCCAGTTGAAAATTCTCTGAGTTCATTCCTAACCTCTCTTTAGTCAGAAAATCCATGATGTGTTATATTTGTTTCTAGATTGCTAGTGCTCTAGCAAAATAAACAAAGTTCAACACTAACATCACCAACATAACACCAAAATACTCTGCAATTCAAATGTAACAATAGGGCACATTTCATTGAAGAATAGTTGTTAGATGTGATTAAGGACATTTATCCTTTCAAGATATGATAGTAGCAGAATTTTATGTTTTATATACAAGTGTTCCCTTTGTTCTTGTGTACACATACAGTGAGTGTCTAATGAAGTGTTTTGTTTGTATTCTCAGGTATAGCGTCCCCCAGCTGTAGCTCTAAATTTCTAGACTAAATTATGAATGTGACATGGTGATTTTTAAATGCTTCTGGTTAGTTAATAGGAAACTTTATTTATAAACTTTTCAGTGTGCAGTTGAACTTAGAATTCTCAGTAAGGTTCTCCATTCTCACTCTATAATCAAAGGCTATTAACCAACAGGGTGAAGTTCCCTCCCTATTTCATTGTTTAAATGAATAATTAAAGGAAAGAAAAAGTGCTGAAATATTTGAAGGGCTGACAAGGGAGCAATTGGAGTGTGGGTATGACAGTGGTAATCCTGCAGTGTCAGACACTGTGGGAAGGCTCCACCACACCGCATCTGCTCTTTTAGGGGGATGTTATATTCCTTTACATTTTGTTTAATCAAAGAGCTTGAACGCTGGCCAATTCTGCTTTATACAATCTGAAGAAAGCAATTTGTAATCTGTGAATACAACATGAAGATGCATGGAGGGTGACCATAATTATTCAATATTCAATAAATAAAATAAGTTCATGAAACTAATTTATTTATTTGAGACAGGATCTCATTCCGTTCCGTTGCTCAGGCTGAGTATAGTGGCATGATCATGGCTCACTGCAGCCTTGATTGGTCAGGCTTAAGTGATTCTCCTAGGTCAGCCTCTCAAATAGCTGGGACTATGGGCATGCACCATCAGATCTGGCTATTTTTTAATTATTTTGTAGAGATGGGGGTCTCACTATGCTGCCCAGGCTGGTCTTGATCTCTTGGACACAAGCAATCCTCCCTCCTTGGCCTCCCAAAGTTCTGGTATTACAGGTATAAGCCATTGTGCCTGGCCCATAAAACTAATTTCTTTATTTTTATATATCGGGATATGTCTGAAAGTATGAGATAAACCTATTATAGGAATATTCATATAAAAAGGAACCTCGTTTAATTCAACTTTTGGAAAAACTGTTTTTTT
>NW_012102232.1:96109-97574 GCF_000951045.1 Mandrillus leucophaeus | reverse complement strand
TTTTAAAGTTGAATGACTTCATTCTTTAGAAAATTAAACATTTATCACATTATAAATATTTAATATTAACTAATATAGTTAATGTAGTTGATAGTAATAATGTTATATTAATATAGTTAATATAACAATATATTGACTACTGAATGGCAGGCACAGTACTACTTGGTTGGAATTCAGAAACTTAGGAGATGATTCCTAGAAACTGAGGAATATAAATAATATTCAAAATCTTATTTGATTAAATATTTTTATAAATTAGATAAGATGGAATTTTAATACTAACAGGTTTTAAAGAGAGAGTACACAGAAAAAACACTTTTTACTGCAAAGGGCTAAAGGAAACAATTTATCTGAGCTAGATCATATGAACTTATTACAGCAAACCTATCACAAATTGTACATTCTTGGTAAAAGTGAATTTCTAAGCCCAAGTTCTTTGATTTTTCAAAGTTGTATTGTTTTGTGCTAAATTTGGTATCTTAGTGACAGCATTGAAGGAATGCCCATGTATGCTCCTAAAATGCGCTGCAGCTGCTTCCCAAACTAACATCTTGGTTTAGTTTCCATTTTTCAATTTGAATAGAGACATTTTTGGAGTTCTAAATACTTTCTATTAATCCCTCACCTAAAATATGCGGCAACTCTAAAATTCTAAATGGCTTGCTTGTAAATTCTTTCACTCACCTCATTTGGTTAGTGATTGTTCCTTTTATGTAACAACCAATTTTTGTTTTTTGTTTTTTTTTTTCCAAATTCTTCTTAGAAAAGGCAAATCTGTTACCACTTAGGTACTTTCACTTTGTATATAGTGTTTCCACTTCCAAATGTTTTTTTTCCCCTTTATTTTTATTATACGTTAAGTTCTGGGATACATGTACAGAACGTGTAGGTTTGTTACATAGGTATACATGTGCCATGGTGGTTTGCTGCATCCATCAACCCGTCATCTACATTAGGTGTTTCTCCTAATGCCATCCCGCCCCTGGTCCCTCACCCCTTGACAGGCCCTGGTGTGTGTTCTTCCCCTCCCTGTGTCCATGTGTTCTCACTGTTCAACTCCCACTTATGAGTGAGAACGTGAGGTGCTTGTTTTCTGTTTCTGTGTTAGTTTGCTGAGAATGATGGTTTCCAGCTTCATTCATGTCCCTGCAAAGGACATGAACTCATCCTTTTTTATGGCTGCATAGTATTCCATGGTGTATATGTGTCACATTTTCTTTATCCAATCTAACATTGATGGGCATTTGGGTTGGTTCCAAGTCTTTGCCATTGTGAATAGTGCCGCAATAAACATATGTGTGCATGTGTCTTTATAGCAGAAAATGATTTATAATCCTTTGGTTATATAACCAGTAATGGGATTGTTGGGTCAAATGGTGTTTCTGGTTCTAGATTCTTGAGGAATTGCCACACTGTCTTCCACAATGGTTGAACTAATTTACACACCTACCAACAGTGTAAAAGC
>NW_012102232.1:95729-96059 GCF_000951045.1 Mandrillus leucophaeus | reverse complement strand
TTTTTATGGCTTTAGGTCTTATATTTAAGTCTGTAATCCATCTTGGGTTAATTTTTGTATAAGGTGTAAGGAAGGGGTCCAGTTTCATTTTTCTGTGTATGGCTAGCCGGTTTTCCCAGCACCACTTATTAAATAGGGAATCCTTTCCCAATTGTTTGTTTTTGTCAGGGTTGTCAAAGATCAGATGGTTGTAGATGTATGGCTTTATTTCTGAGGCTTCTGTTCTGTTCCATTGGTCTATATATCTGTTTTGATACAAGTACCATGCTGTTTTGGTTACTGCAGACTTGTATTATAGTTTGAAGTCAGGTAGTGTGATGCCTCCAGCTT